>NC_048572.1:49288488-49548488 GCF_013265735.2 Oncorhynchus mykiss | reverse complement strand
CGATTCTCTTCCCTCCGACGCTATCCAACTCGTCAATGAAAATCACGCATGGGGCGTTGGCTTTAGCTTCCCCTGCAGACAAGTAATGTATAGAGAGATTGGGTTGTCTAGGGCAGGGTTTCAAACGTATGGTTGATCAATTATGACACAATATCATCTAGCTTGTAAACATTTTCGCAACCAGGTTTGGGTAAAAAACTTTTTTTTTTTTAACTGGGAAAAGTACATTATTAGGTTCAGGGTTGGAAGCCAGGAATAGGGTGAGACTTGAAGATGAGATGGGACTCACTGAAGAGGTTCCTGATGCGACTGGCTCCAACCCCCACAAACATCTCATCAAATTCCGAACCGGTGGCGTAATAGAAGGGGACGTCGGCCTCTCCAGCTACGGCTCTGGCCAACAGAGTCTTCCCAGTGCCAGGGGGGCCAACCAGCAAGATCCCTACAGAGAGAGAGTGCACAAGCTATAAACAACTATAAATTATTCATATTGTATTACTGTATAAAAGACTGAAATCCAATGTGGAAGTAAACAATAAGATATGTAACTAGCTGTGAGATAAAGTGACTAGCCATCAGAATGGATAAGAGTAAGAATAGATAACAGAGTAGCAGCAGCATATGATGAGAGTGTGTGTGTGTATGTATGTATGTAAGTACAGTGGGGAGAACATATATTTGGTACACTGCCGATTTTGCAGGTTTTCCTACTTACAAAGCATGTAGAGGTCTGTAATTTTTATCATAGGTACACATCAACTGTGAGAGGCAGAATATAAAACAAAATCCAGAAAATCACATTGTATGATTTATAAGTAATTAATTTGCATGTTATTGCATGACATAAGTATTTGATACATCAGAAAAGCAGAACTTAATATTTGGTACAGAAACCTTTGTTTGCAATTACAGAGATCATACGTTTCCTGAAGTTCTTGACCAGGTTTGCACACACTGCAGCAGGGATTTTGGCCCACTCCTCCATACAGACCTTCTCCAGACCCTTCATGTTTCGAGGCTGTCGCTGGGCAATACGGACTTTCAGCTCCCTCCAAAGATTTTCTATTGGGTTCAGGTTTGGAGACTGGCTAGGCCACTCCAGGACCTTGAGATGCTTCTTACGGAGCTACTCCTTAGTTGCCCTGGCTGTGTGTTTCGGGTCGTTGTCATGCTGGAAGACACAGCCACGACCCATCTTCAATGCTCTTACTGAGGGAAGGAGGTTGTTGGCCAAGATATCGCGAAACTTGGCCCCATTCAACCTCCCCTCAATACGGTGCAGTCGTCCTGTCCCCTTTGCAGAAAAGCATCCCCAAAGAATGATGTTTCAACCTCCATGCTTCACGGTTGGGATGGTGTTCTTGGGGTTGTACTCATCCTTCTTCTTCCTCCAAACATGGCGAGTGGAGTTTAGACCAAAAAGCTCTATTTTTGTCTCATCAGACCACATGACCTTCTCCCATTCCTTCTCTGGATCATCCAGATGGTCATTGGCAAACTTCAGACGGGCCTGGACATGCGCTGGCTTGAGCAGGGGGACCTTGCGTGCGCTGCATGATTTTAATCCATGACGGCGTAGTGTGTTACTAATGGTGTTCTTTGAGACTGTGGTCCCAGCTCTCTTCAGGTCATTGACCAGGTCCTGCTGTGTAGTTCTGGGCTGATCCCTCACTTTCCTCATGATCATTGATGCCCCACGAGGTGAGATCTTGCATGGAGCCCCAGACCGAGGGTGATTGACTGTCATCTTGAACTTCTTCCATTTTCTAATAATTGCACCAACAGTTGTTGCCTTCTCACCAAGCTGCTTGCCTATTGTCCTGTAGCCCATCCCAGCCTTGTGCAGGTCTGCAATTTTATCCCTGATGTCCTTACACAGCTCTCTGGTCTTGGCCATTGTGGAGAGGTTGGAGTCTGTTCGATTGAGTGTGTGGACAGGTGTCTTTTATACAGGTAACGAGTTCAAACAGGTGCAGTTAATACAGGTAATGAGTGGAGAACAGGAAGGCTTCTTAAAGAAAGAAAAACTAACAGGTCTGTGAGAGCCATAATTCTTACTGGTTGGTAGGTGATCAAATACTTATGTCATGCAATAAAATGCTAATTAATTACTTAAAAATCATACAATGTGATTTTCTGGATTTTTGTTTTAGATTCCGCCTCTCACAGTTGAAGTGTACCTATGATAAAAAATACAGAGCTATACATGCATTGTAAGTAGGAAAACCTGCAAAATCGTCAGTGTATGAAATACTTGTTCTCCCCACTGTATGTATGTATGTATGTATGTATGTATGTACGTACGTATGCACGCATGTATGTACAGTACCAGTCAAACGTTTGGACACAACTACTCATTCAAGAGTTGTTCTTTATTTTTACTATTTTCTACATTGTAGAATAATAGTGAAGACATCAGAGCTATGAAATAACACATATGCCATCATGTAGTAACCAAAAAGATCAAAATATATTTTAGATTCTTCAAAGTAGCCACCCTTGCCTTGATGACAGCTTTGCACACTCTTGGCATTCTCTCAACCAGCTTCACCTGGAATGCTTTTCCAACTATCTTGAAGGAGTTCCCACATATGCTCAGCACTTGTTGGCTGCTTTTCCTTCACTCTGCAGTCCAACTCGTCCCAATTGGTTTGAGGTTGGGAGAATGACGGTCAGGTCATCTGATGCAGCACTCCATCACTCTCCTTCTTGGTCAAATAACCCTTACACAGCCTGGAGGTGTGGTGGGTCATTGTCCTGTTTAAAAACAAATTATAGTCCCACTAAGCACAATCCAGATGGGATGGTGTATCGCTGGAGAATGTTGTGGTAGCCATGCTGGTTAAGTGTGACTTGAATTCTAAATAAATCATCGAGTGTCACCAGCAAAGCACCCACACACCATCACACCTCCTCCTCCATGCTTCACGGTGGGAACCACATATGCAGAGATCATCCGTTCACCTACTCTGCATCCCAAAGACACAGCGGTTGGAACCAAAAATCTCAAATTTGGACGGAGACCAAAGGACAAATTTCCACCATCTAACGTCCATTGCTCATGTTTCTTGGCCCAAGCAAGTCTCTTCTTATTGGTGTCCTTTCGTAGTGGTTTCTTTGCAGCAATTCAACCATGAAGGCCTGATTCAAGCAGTCTCCTCTGAACAGTTGATTAAATGTGTCTGTTACTTGAACTCTGTGAAGCATTTATTTGGGCTGGTAACTCTAACGAACTTATCCTCTGCAGCAGAGGTAAATCTGGGTCTTCCTTTCCTGTGGCGGTCCTCATGAGAGCCAGTTTCATCATAGCGCTTCATGGTTTTTGCGACTGCACTTAAAGAAACTTTAAAAGTTCTTGACATTTTCCCGGATTGACTGGCCTTCATGTCTTAAACTAATGATGGACTGTCGTTTCTCTTTGCTTATTTGAGCTGTTCTTGCCACAATATGGACTTGGTCTTTTACCAAATAGGGCTATCTTCTGTATACGACCCCTACCTTGTCAAAACTAAACTGATTGGCTCAAATGGGGACTCACTGAAGGAAATTCCATAAATTAACTTTTAACAAGGCACACGTGTTAATTGACATTTATTCCAGGTGACTACCTGGTTAAACTGGTTGAGAATGCAAAGAGTGTGCAAAGTAGTCATCAAGGCAAAGGATGGCTACTTTGACGAATCTCACATATGAAATATATTTTGATTTGTTTAACAATGTCGTGGTTACTACATGATTCCATATGTGTTATTTCATAGTTTTGATGTCTTCACTATTATTCTACAATGTAGAAAATAGTCAAAAATAAAGAAAACCCATGAATGAGTAGGCGTGTCAAAGCTTTTGACTGGTACTGTATGTGTCGTATGCATGTGGTTTATGTGTTAGCCCCTGAAACCCTACCTCTTCATTTTCATCTTCCATCAGAGGAAGATAGTGTGCCTGGCTGCCTGCCTAAGCAACTTCTTGAATTCAGCATTGTTCAGTCAGTCTAAACCTGGGTCTTGTTCATTAGGACACAGAACAATTTTTTTTCGAAATGTTTTGCAACGGAAAACAAATGTGAGCCTTTCTTATTGAACAAATCCAGGTAGTCCTTTCTGTAAATGTTTTTCTTGTTTGGTGCCTAAAGAACACAATCCTGATCAACTAAAGACCATAACATGTATGCAAGGTTGACTAACTAAGTTGCTTTCGATAAAAGAGTCTGCTAAATGGAATATATTCTTATTATAAAACAGCTCAGTGGTCTGCTGCACCTTTCGGCAGTCTCCCTCCGAGGACAGTGAACTTCTCTGGGCTCCGGAGGAACTCCACCACCTCCTGCAGCTCGTTCTTGGCCTCCTCTACCCCCTTGACGTGCTCAAATGTCACGTTCTTCATCTGGACAGGGTCCACCGAGTCCAGGCCTGATGTGGTTCGGAATCGCACTGTCCAGAATGGTTAGATTAAGGTTCGAAATCACACTGCTCGGATGCAAACACATTCTTAGCTATGGTTAGTTTTTTTTTTTTCAACAAATCACTGTTTTTTAAGAAGCATTCAGTAAAGTAAATTGATGGAAACACTTAGCATCACATCAAGTTCTCGATTACTCATCATCCGAATTGACACACCAAAAGAATGCTCAGCAAATTTGAATGCATCAGCAAAAAGTTAAGGCTCAATCTGGGAGGTTGTTCAATTGCCATTTAAATACATTATATAGGCTGCCCATTTATTTATGAAGAATGGAACTTTAAACAGACAATATACTGCTTCATAAACCATCATGTCACTCTCATGGACTGCATATGAAGTTGACAGTGGTTACACTTCTCCAGGCCCATCCCTCTGCAGTGAGGAGTGCAGTTGGGCTGAAACGCAAACTCCAGATTGTGGCTTTAAAGTAAAATTCCACCCCAAAACTTTTGGTATTTGTTTCATTCGTCCATTGTTGACATAGGCCCAAAATGTTTTGCTTGTCTGCAATCAAGTTTCAAGATATGTAACTTTAAAAATAAATCATCCCTGTATGATGCATTTTGCATCATTTGATGCATTTTGCATCATATGGGGTTATTTCTGTATACCAATAGTTTTTGGGTGGAGTTTTCCTTTAAAAAGTACACACCAAGCTGCATGCCAGAGTACACACCAAGCTGCATGCCAGAGTGAAGGTCTTTGAGCTTGATAAAATGAAAAAGGAGCCTTTACCCGATAGGAAGGGGGTCTTGGAGAGGCCGTAGAGTCCCACCAGCAGCAGGACCAGCAGTATAAACCTCGTCCTCCTCAGAGAATCTGCAGAGAAGGGGAGAGAATGTGTGTTTCAATCCGCTTTCAAGAAAAATGTAAGTCGACAACACTTATCTCTTGCTGCAGTGAGCATTTAATTATCAATGCAGGCCTTCGAGGCCTGTGGGCTGAAATGTTGGTAATTTAATGCTCACTGCAAGGAGAGTAGACTTTCATTTTCTGAATCCGCTAACAGCCAACATTATGGGAGGCAACGCAGACCTAGTTCATATTTAGAAGGAAAGAAACAAGAGACAATGTTGTGAAACGAAGGAGATACTACCTGAGCTTGTCCACTGAGAACTGCGTTTTGGTATTCCATCTTAAAATGTTTAGCCATGTTGTGTCTCAGTGTGCATGGCATGGCCCTGGTCTTATTGTGTAGTGTGGTGTTCTGTAGCGTTGTGTGTGTGTGTGTGTATACACTTGCCTTGTTTGCGCTGTGTCAGCGCCTGGGATTTTAGGAATCCCTCGGCAAACCCTGTCTTAAAAGAATCTTGCTGCCCATCTGGAATGTTCTTGCTCTTCAGGAGCTTGTCCAAGGTTTCCACCTCCATCCCCTTATCACGCGTCAGGAGGCCCTCCATGAGACAACAGAGTCATAGATGTTTACAATGCATGGAAGGTACGATCCTTCCTTGTCTAATGAGGAAATGCTTGTTTTTGTTTTCTGTTGTAAAACATTTTAACACATTTTGGTATGATGTGACATAATGAACATGACCCAAGTACTCTTTCCATAGAGTGACAGAGTACAGACAAACCGGGGTCTCACCTTCATAAAAGATGGGGTAAAGCCATCTGGTTCCATGGGACGCTCAAAGCCTGCCTGCAGTCGCTTGTGTTTCCTTAGAGTTTTAAAGCCTCGGCTTTGGACCCACACTGGAAACAAGGGCACACGTATGTTTAACATATAGAAAATCTAACTATACATTTATAAGATGTTTGGTAAATTTGAATGCACTTCAGGCGTTCAATCATATGGGAGAGTGATTGTAAAACAATATAACAAACATCCTGCTATGAACTTTGGCTTTCACCTGGAATTGTTTATTTATGTTTGAGGAAAAAAACTACTTTTCAAACCATATGAGCTAGTACATAATAAAAGTATAAATCAATCAAATACAAATATGACAACCTGGTCTCAGAGCGATTTGCATGGTATGTATTAATTTGTGGATGTCCATCACCCATTATGTATTTTTTATTTTACCTTTATTTAACTAGGCAAGTCAGTTAAGAACAAATTCTTATTTTCAATAACGGCCTAGGAACAGTGGGTTAACTGCCTTGTTCAGGAGCAGAACGACATATTTTTAGCTTGTCAGCTCAGGGATTTGATTTTGCAACCTTTCGGTTACAAGTCCAACGCTCTGACAACTAGGCTACCTGCCCCCCCAATAAAGAATTCATAAGATATGATATAGTATGAGATGTTACGAATTACAATTCGTATTACACAGTATGTTACGAATTTGCAAAACGTACAATGTTACAAATTTGAAAAATTTACAATATGTTATGAATTTGCAAAACATTTGATATCTTATGAATTCTAGTTAGCTGGCTAACGTTAGCTAGACTAGGGGTTAGGGTTAAGGTTAAGCTTAGGAGTTAGGTTAAAGGGGTTGCAGATAGGGGTAGGGTTAGCTAAAAGGGTTAAGGTTAGGGGAAGGGTTAGCTAACATGCTAAGTCGTTTCAAAGTAGCTAAGTAGCTGCAAAGTAGAAAAAAAGTAGTAAGTAGTTGAAAAGTTTCTAATTAGCCAAAATGCTAAAGTTGTCCATCCATTATATGTCCACCCACCAACCCCGATCAACCAAACTACTTTGCATTAAGTAACCATCTGTCTTATCATTATGTTTTTATTTATTTAACTAGGAAAGTCAGTTAAGAACAAATTCTTATTTACAATGACAGCCTACCCTGGCCAAACCCTAACCCGGACGATGCTGGGCCAATTGTGCGCTGCCCTATGGGACTCCCAATCACATGCGGATGTGATACAGCCTGGAATCGATCCAGGGTCTGTAGTGATGCCTCTAACACTGAGGTGCAGTGCCTTAGACCGCTGTGCCACTCGGGAGCCCACCAAAGTAACCATAACATATCGTACTAATTTCAGTGTCCCGGATTTACATGTACTATGTTACATCTAATCTATGAGACCAGGCTGAATATTATGATATCATAGTGAATTCATGACATGTGAATTAACAAGCCTTCCCCAACTAACTGGCAGATATCTCTCTAAAATTATTATTATTATTTTGCTCAGAAAACATTTTTTAATTGAAATAATTTGTAAACAAAAATTGCCCTGCGAGTGATTTTATTTGGCCCCCAAAGTTTTCTGAGAAAAACAAATGGAACTGTTTTATTATTATTATTTGGATTGTTGGACATAAGACAGTAAAAACACCAGCAAATCAGCTCCAAGTGATTTCAATTTTGGAAATCTGTCCTAAAGTATTCCCACATCTAATAGAGAGATATACAGTATGTGATGATACTCAAAATGTATGAAAGATTTGAAATGATTATGCTTAGTCAAATGTTGTATCTGTTTGGGCTTCTTGGAGTCTACAAATTATTCATAATTAAGTTCCCCCCCTGACCATCCTCTCAATAAAAACATTTAAAAATCGGTCCACTAGTTGATGAACCCTGCTTTATATGTCTAGTTTTAGGAACATCTAGCCAAAATATCATGACATAAGTGAGTCAAAATGTGTGAAATTTGTGAAAGTCTAAATCAACATTTTGGCCATTTAAAACAGTGTGTGTCCACCTTATCGACAAGGGGAGATGCACTCTGAACATTTTACTTTTTTCTTGGTTCTACTGATGTGCTTGTCTGTCTCCGACATAAAAAAAAAAAAAAAAAAAAAAATATATATATATATATATATATATATATATATATATATATATATACTTTTTGACTTCCACACAAAATTACTTATTTATTTTTCAGTTTGAGTGTGTAGGTCGCATTCTTTATCATACAGCTATGAATAGGAATCGGGAGGTTTGGACCGGAAGAGCAGCTTTTCTAAGGACCGCCCCCTTGACGTGAGGTGGCAAAGAGGAGACAAGAATGTGATGTAATGACGCAGATGACCAGTGGATGAAGCCAGAGACATGTTTATTAAACAGAAGCCTAGAATGGCTAGTCTTTTGTGCTCTGACTTACAAAACTTTGGGAAATTAATAAAATAAGTAATTTAAGCATATTATCAGTCAGCAAGTAACTGCATCGGGCACTTTAAGCTTAAATAGATTATAGAATATAATGAATTTCTGTTACCTGGCCAGTAGTGGAGCTCTGTGAAAATGGATTGAAGAGGTGAGGGGATCTGTCTGCAGAAAACAGGGGAGTCAATGCCAATTTTGCCACCAAAGAACCCTAGAAAGACAGTATAAGGAGAGTTGGATGTACATATTCAACCCAAATGGTCTTCTTCACTTCAGACAATCCTCTTAGGATTTAGTTACATTTATAACCACATATTCGTGATTCTCTGTCTTAAAATAAATGTGTTCATATAAACGATACACAATTAATTCCATAAAATACAGCAAATCGGTGCTATGCAAAAACATGCATTTTTGGTATTTTATTAGGATCCCCAATTACGGGGGGCCCAAACAGTAAACAAAACACACACAAAAATATATATATATATACACAAAACACTACATAATACAACACAATGCACATTTTATTAGAATTTATATATACACACATATACTGAACAAAAATATAAACTCAGCATGCAACAATGTCAAAGATTTTACTGAGTTACAGTTCATATAAGAAAATCAATAAATTGAAATAAATTCATTAGGCCCTAATCTATGGATTTCACATGACTGGGAACACAGATATGCAGCTGTTGGTCACAGATACCTTAAAAAACGTAGGGGTGTGGATCCGAAAACTAGTCCGTATCTGGTGTGGCCGCTATTTGCCTCATACAGTGTGACATCTCCTAAGCATAGAGTTGATCTGGCTATTGATTGTGGCCTGCAGAATGTTGTCCCACTCCTCTTCAATGGCTGTGTGAATTTGCTGGATATTGGTGGCAACTGGAACACACTGTCGTACACATCAATCCAGAGCTTCCCAAACATGCTCAATGGATGACATGTCTGGTCAGTATGCAGGCCATGGAAGAACTGGGACATTTTTGCTTGATTACCAACAACGACGAGACGGCCGACAAGGAGGAGGTGAGGGCCCTCAAAGAGTGGTGTCTGGGAAATAACCTCACACTCAACGTCAACAAAACAAAGGAGATGATCTTGGATTTCAGGAAACAGCAGAGGGAGCACCCCCTTATCCACTTTGACGGGAGAGTATTGGAGAAGGTGGAAAGTATTAAGTTCCTTGGCGTACACATCACAGACATACTGAAATGGTCCACCCACACAGACAGCGCCTTCCTGAGCAGTATGGCAGCTGCGTGTTCCCATGGTGTTTATACCTGCGTAGTATTGTTTGTACAGGCGTTTGGAAATTGCTCCCAAGGATGAACCAGACTTGTGGAGGTCTACAACTTTTTTTCTGAAGTCTTGGCTGATTTTTATTGATTTTCCCATGATGTCTAGCAAAGAGGCACTGAGTTTGAAGGTAGGCCTTGAAATATATCCACAGGTACACCTCCAGTTGACTCAAATTATATCAAATAGCCTATCAGAAGCTTCTAAAGCCATGACATAATTTTCTGGAATTTTCCAAGCTGTTTAAAGGCACAATCAACTTAGTGTATGTAAACTTCTGACCCACTGGAATTGTGATACAGTGAATTATAAGTTAAATAATCTGTCTTTAAACAATTGTTGGAAACATTACTTGTGTCATGCACAAAGTAGATGCCTAACCGACTTGCCAAAACTATACTTTGTTAACAAGAAGTTTGTGGAGTGGTTGAAAAACTAGTTTTAATGACTCCAACCTAAGTGTATGTAAACTTCTCACTTCAGCTGTACATATTCTTATTTATTCCTTTACACTTGTGTGTATAAGGTAGTTGTTGTGAAATTGTTAGATTACTTGTTAGATATTACTGCAAGGTCAGAACTAGAGGCACAAGCATTTCCCTACACTCGCATTAACATTTGCTAACCATATGTATGTAACCAATAAAGTTTGATTTGATTTGAATGGTGGCAGATGAATGGCACGACAATGAGCCTCAGGATCTTGTCACGGTATCGCTGTGCATTCAAATTGCCATAGATAAAATGCAATTGTGTTCGTTGTCCGTAGATTACGCCTGCCCATACAATAACCCCCCCGCCACCATGGGGCACTCTGTTCACAACGTTGACATCAGCAAATCACTCACCCGCGCAACGCCGTCTGGCCGTTAATGTTGACACCGGGATTCATTTATGAAGAGCACACTTCTCCAGCGTCCCTGAAACAGTTTCTGGCAGTTTGGGCAGAAATTCTTCGGTTGTGCAAACCCACAGTTTCATCAGCTGTCCGGATCGCCATTCTCAGACCATTCCGCAAGTGAAAAAGCTGGATGTGGAGATCCTGGACTGGCGTGGATACACATGGTCTGCGGTTGTGAGGCTGGGTGGACGTACTGGAGACAGCTTATGGTATAGAAATTAACATTAAATTATCTGGCAACAGCTCTAGTCAGCATGCCAATTGCACGCTCCCACAAAACATGCGACATCTGTGGCATTGTGTTTTGCGACAAAACTGTACATTTTAGAGTGGCCTTTTATTGTCCCCAGCACAAGGTGCACATGTGTAATGATCATGCTGTTTAATCAGCTTCTTGATATGCCAAATGTGTCAGGTGGATTGATTATCTTGGCAAAGGAGAAATGCTCACTAACAGGGATGTAAACAAATGTGACCGACCGGCTCGATTAGGTCTTATGTAGCAACATTTTTTTTGTAACACTGGATAAAAGTATAGACTTTGAGCTACAAAATGGTATATCATATACACTACAGTTGAGGAACTTGTAACCTTACTTGAGAAAATGGCCATTGAATGTTTTGGTAAACCTACTGGAGAGCTCTTCTTTGTCTACACCCATTCAGCATCATTCACACCCTCTTAAGTTAGCCCCACCCATCTCTGAGGATTCACATGTGAGGCCATGTACTAAACAACCAAAGAATTCAAGACTAAAGGCTGGTTTATACTATATCTAATCGACAGTTGTCGCAGTGACATCCTAAACATTATATTGTCGTCCGACATCAAACTTGTCGTTGTCGTTATGAAAAGGTATAAACACAAAAACTACAGGCTGCATGACATCAGCTTTCTGGTGGTCCAAAATAGCATAACACCAATAAACCCACCCATTTAAAAATGAAAAGCAACTTGTTTTGGTTCACTTTTAGCTTATTGGCTAGCTAATGTTAAGTTAGCCAGTTCAAATAATGACCATATACTTTAACTGACAATGTCAGGGGCACAACTTTCACTGGGGGGGACATGTCCACCCCACATTCTTAAATTGCATTTTTGCTCCCACCAGTTTTATAATTGGAATGTGATACAAAACGAGGCAATGATGTGCTTTAGGACCATGCAAACACCTCAGAGCGGCTGGGTAGGCTGTTTGGAGTGTTTATCCGACAGGATAAAATATTTCAATAGTTATAATAATTATGTCCCCCCACTTCTAAAACCAAAGTTGCGCCCCTGCCTACACATACTGACCAGCTCATGTTACAGACAGAAGCGTGCTACATGGCAGACCAATCCGAACTCATCTCTCGGCATGTCCAGCCCAGCCATTACCTCAGCCAATCATGGCTAGTGGGAAGGTTTCTGTCTTATTCCATGGCTAAACCAACTAGGCTAGTAATTTAACAATTTTATTTGTATTTACAGATGGCATACAAGTTTGTTACTAAGGCACATGAAAGTTTACATGTTCCAGAAGACATTTCTGCCACAAAAAAAAACGCAATAATACAATTTTAAAAAGTTTACGTTCAAATGGCTGTCCTGTGAGGTAGTGACGCGTGACATACGCCTAGTGTCCTGAAACCAGTCACAAATTTGTGCACAAAATTTGAGAGAAACAAGCGTTTTGTGCATATGAATAAATTCTGGGATCTTATTTCAATGTATGAAACAATTTATGAAACATAGGGCCAACACATTTGCATTTATATTTTTGTTCAGAATAAAAATGTGCCCCTTCACAGTCCCCAAGGTGTTCTTTTATCCATTTCTTTAACAGTTTTTTTTTGCTAGCTTGAGTTACCTTGGGTGGCAGAGAGTTCCATGTAGTCATGGGCATGGCTCTATTTAATACTGTGTGTTTCCCAGCCTCTGTTCTGGACCTGGGGACTGTGAAGAGACCTCTTTTTGCATGTCTTGTGCAGAACTGATGAGTGTCCGAACTGTGTGCCAAATGCTTGAACAGGCAGTTTGCTACATTTAACACATCAACACCACGCACAATGACCAATAGTGTCAGGATAGTGAGCCAGGAGAGATTGACATGCATATCACTGACATTCAACCTCCGTGTACATCTAAGTGCAATACGTGCTGCTCTGTTCTGGACCAACTGCAATTTTCCTGTCCTTCTTTGCCGCACATGACCACACAACTGGGCAGTAGTCCAGGTGCAACAAAACTATGGCCTGTAGGACTTGCTTGGTTGATATAGATGTCAAGAAAGCAGAGCAATGCCTTATCATGGACAGACCTATTCCAATTTTAGCACAACCATTGAGTCTATATGTTTTGACCATGACAGCTTGTTATCTAGGGTTACACCCAGCAGTTTAGTCTCCTCAACTTACTCAATCACCACATTATTCAGTAATAGATCAAGATGAGGTTCAGGGTTGAATGAGTTTTTGTCCCAAAAATGACGTATTTAGTTTTTGACATTATTTAGTGCCAGCCTATTGCTAGTTACCCATTCTAAAATTGACTGGATCTCTATGTTAAGGGTGTCAGTTATTTATTTTACTGTCGTAGCTGACGTGTATACAGTTGAGTCGTCAGCGTATATAGACACACAGGCTTTATTCAAGGTCAGTGGATGGTCATTAGTAAAAACAGAAAACAATAATGGCTCAAGCTGGCTGCCCTGCGGTACACCACACTAAACTGAATTTGCATGAGAGAGGCCTCCATGAAAGAAAACCCTCTGTTCTATTAGATAAAACTCTCAATCCATGATAAGGCAGAGAGTGTAAATCCATAATGTAAATCCATAACCCCTATGTTTTTTCTGCAATAAGTTATGATCAATGATGATATCAAAAGCTGCATTAAAATCTAACAAACCAGCTCCCAAAACCTTCTTATTATCAATTGCTTTCAGCCAATCATCAGTCATTTGTGTCAGTGATGAGCATGTGGAGTGCCCTTCCTTATAAGCATGCTGAAAGTCAGTTAATTTGTTTTCTGTAAAATAACATTGTATTTGGTCAAACTTTTTCCAAAAGTTTTCTAAGCATTGGTAACAGGCTGATTGATCGGCTGTTGGAACCATTAAAAAGGGTGCTTTGCTATTTTTGGGCAGCGGAATGACCTTTGCCTCCCTCCAGGCCTGAGGGCACACACTGTCTTCTAGGCTTAAATTGAAGATGTGGCAACCAGGAGTCACAATGTATTCTGCTACCAACTTCAGCAATTTACCATCCAGATTGTCGGTACCAGGTAGATTGTAATTATTTATTGATAGCAACAACTTTTTCACCTCTTCCACACCAATTTTGCCTCATCATCACAAGATGTATTCTATGCTCCAATCACAAGCAGGCAACGACACACACACCCTTTGATATGGGCCCCAACAACACAAGAGGCTATTTAAACTCAGCTAAATCAGGTTATAGTAGATATACTACAGTGCCTTGCAAAATTATTCATCCCACTTGGCATTTTTCCTATTTTGTTGCATTACAACCTGTAATTTAAATGGATTTTTATGTGGATTTCATGTAATGGACATACACAAAATAGTCCAAATTGGTGAAGTGAAATGAAAAAAAGTACTTGTTTAATTCTTATGGCTTGAATCCCGCTAACGGGATCGATGTGACAACAGCCAGTGAAAGTGCAGGGCGCCAAATTCAAACCAACAGAAATCTCATAATTAAAATTCCTCAAACATACAAGTATTTTACACCATTTTAAAGATAAACTTGTTGTTAATCCCACCACAGTGTCTGATTCAAAAAGGCTTTACGACGACCCAGCCACGTTTCATCTTCAATGCCCTTGCTGATGGAAGGAGGTTTTCACTCAAAATCTCACGATACATGGCCCCATTCATTCTTTCCTTTACACGGGTTAGTCAACCTGGTCCCTTTGCAGAAAAACAGCCCCAAAGCATGATGTTTCCACCCCCATGCTTCACAGTAGGTATGGTGTTCTTTGGATGCAACTCAGCATTCTTTGTCCTCCAAACACGACGAGTTGAGTTTTTACCAAAAAATTATATTTTGGTTTCATCTGACCATATGACATTCTCCCAATCTTCTTATGGATCATCCAAATGCTCTCTATCAAACTTCAGACCAGCCTGGACATGTACTGGCTTAAGCAGGGGGACATGTCTGGCACTGCAGGATTTGAGTCCCTGGCGGTGTAGTGTGTTACTGATGGTAGACTTTGTTACTTTGGTCCCAGCTCTCTGCAGGTCATTCACTAGGTCCCCCCGTGTGGTTCTGGGATTTTTGCTCACCGTTCTTATGATAATTTTGACCCCACGGGGTGAGATCTTGCATGGAGCCCCAGATCGAGGGAGATTATCAGTGGTCTGTAAGTATGTCTTCCATTTCCTAATAATTGCTCCCACAGTTGATTTCTTCAAACCAAGCTGCTTACCTATTGCAGATTCAGTCTTCCCAGCCTGGTGCAGGTCTACAATTTTGTTTCTGGTGTCCTTTGACAGCTCTTTGGTCTTGGCCATAGTGGAGTTTGGAGTGTGACTGTTTGAGGTTGTGGACAGGTGTCTTTTATAATGATAACAAGTTCAAACAGGTGCCATTAATACAGGTGGAGGACAGAGGAGAAGAAGTTACAGGTCTGTGAGAGCCAGAAATCTTGCTTGTTTGCAGGTGACCAAATACTTATTATCCACCATAATTTGCAAATAAATTCATAAAAAATCCTACAATGTGATTTTCTGGATTTGTTTTCTAATTTTGTCTGTCATAGTTGAAGTGTACCTATGATGAAATTACAGGCCTCTCTCATATTTTTAAGTGGGAGAACTTGCACAATTGGTGGCTGACTAAATACTTTTTTGCCCCACTGTATATTCATGTCATAGCTAATTTGTCAATGATAAATATTGATACATTACTAGCTGAAACACTTAAATCTCCAAAAATAAGTGGGTGATGGGGATTTCAGAACCAAACAGGCTACATTGTCCCCCATAATCTGATAGTGGTAGTGGGGTGGTAGATGCCTAATCTCCCTTATGGCTCAGCTCAGGTGCCAACATATTACATACCCCGTAGACATACGGTACATAATTTACACACACACACACACACACACACACACACACACACACACACACACACACACACACACACACACACACACACACACACACACACACACACACACACACACACACACACACACACACACACACACACACACACACAGCTCAGAGGCCCAGCTAATGGGCTCAATCAGCCGCAGATTTTAATTTAGAATGGAAAATGAATGTGTTTATGCAACAAATGTTAGTTCATCCTATCAAACTGAAAATGCATCGATTCGTTCTCTAAAACGCATCATTCCTGTATCGTATTTGAGCCCATGCATCTAGATACCTATTGAATCATCTTGAAAGGAAAATATGCACATCCCTACGGGTAACATTAATGTCAGCATTCGTCTAAGATTATCTTAGTGCTAAGATTATCTTAGTGCTAAACATAACCTTTATGTTTTTGTAATAATCACCAACCAGCAGTAAAGTTCCAATAGTCTTCATTATCAATAGGCATGTCCTTAGCCTCACCATGCTTGTTGTGAAAGAATGACTGCGAGGACAGGTGGGAGGTCCTCCAGGCCTTTTGGCTGGGGCTGGATGAGGACGGCACACCCTGTTGACTCAGACGTGGTAACACACCGCTCACTATCTCGTCCAGCTGCCGCACACCCAGGTCAGACAGGCCCAGGTCCCTCAGGCTCCACGTGGGCTACGCATACGAGCACAAACAGGGATGGACACACACACACACACTTTAAATGCTTTATTTGAATCCACAAATCATATTACATATCAAAAAGATTCAAACATTTCAAAGGTTACAGATACATGGACACTTCTAGATACAGAAAGCACCTTCACCATATATACTAAGCTGCCCATGACCGCTGACACAGAGCAGTATTTGCAAGCTGCTTTGCCTTGGTTCTTGGCAGGCCTATAATCTGTAGGTCACGTGTGTTTACCTCGTTACTATGCAAGTCCTGTTCTGTGGCATGCTGTTTCTGCGGAGGTTTAGCAGTGGCACTGCTGCTGCTTCCCACTGAGCTCTTCAGGGAGTGGAGGGCGTTGATCAGGTGACTCAGGGGGACAGTGACCTGCCAGGAAACACAGACATCAGTTCAAAGACACTAATTCCTGTTGAGTATAAAACTACAAAATGGACAAGACCAATTTAAACCTTTGTCCACACAACACGAACTCTGTCATGAACAAAGTGAGGCTGTTCCAAAAGTATTGTATCTTACTATATAAAAAGGAAGTAAAGAAACAAGGAAGGATGGAAGTAAACAAGGAAGGAGAAGCAGAAAGCATTCATGAGTGAAGATACATTCTGGGTGTTTTTTGTTATTATTATGGAATAAAAATATATAAATGAACAATGGCCAGTATATGCTATACTATAGTAAATACTATGAGCAGAAAAAATTATGCCAACCGCCATCATAGCCCACAGAAGAAAAATAAGAACAAAGTAGAATTTTGCAAAAGCAGAACACTTAGTTAAATGAACCTTGGTTGACCGGAAGCAGTTGCACATTTAAATACAGCTGCAAAGATTTGATTATCTTATTGGCAGCAACAATAGACTTTCGGTTTTGCCTTCAAAATAAAAGTCTTCGTTAAAACGCTATGTGTATGATACGATATCGATATTTGTTTGCTGCTTTGCATAGTCATGGTGCATAATGTTCAAATTGTTACAAAATGATAACTACTAAACTAAAGAGAATGACTACTTTATAGAAGATAAATAATATAAAAAGTGGAGCACAATGAGAAATGGCTGTTTTTAATATGTAATTTTATGATATGTGTATGACTGGTGCTATGCTTAAATGTGTGTCTTGGTTCTTACAGATCCTATCACGGTTATAATTTATTTCCAGTTTGCTTGAGTTGTATTCCTGGATGATAATATGGCCTAGTCACTAGTGTCTTAAAGCCTCATGCGTTTTATCCTAGCTCTGTGAAACCATAACACTATGTGCTGTGCCCAGGAGTTGTCTTGCCATCTCTTGCTAAAAAATACAAATCATTTGGTCATTCAGAGTTTGTGATTATTTACCCATGCAACAGGACATAGCCGCCAATGCAGTTCACTGTATAAGGAATACATATTGAACTGTAGAGGAAAACGTTTACTACACCTCTCAGCTAAAGTGAGGTGCAAGACTCAATAGGGTCTCCACCAACCAAATATGTTTAGGGGATGGTGTCGTACGGACTGTTGCTGGATTTTTACTCCACCGCCTCCATAGTCCCCAATGCAATACAGTGTATTGGACTCCACTACCGGTCTCAGCTAAAGTGGGGTGAAAAAGGCTCAGTAGGGTGAGTTTGAACAAAAAGCGAAGTCATAGGAACGCTGGTCTTTTACTGTGGTCAAACAGCTTAAAATGGGGTGACAGGTCCCTATACGGTTCAAGTATAGCACTGTGTCATAGGACACATATATTGTCATACCAAAATACTTTAGAATTTAAAAAGACATATCTTAGAATCTTCCATCTGGTGGACACTTTGGAAAAAAATACAACACACAATATTTTTATTCAAAAAGTCAAGAGAGATGCAAGTAAAGTTGGTCCAAGAAAGCACATTTTATTGACAACAAATATCACAATGAAGTTAATTAATCAAATTGATCATCAACAGTTACACAGAAGTTTCAAATTAGGTTTCAAGTTTTATTGTCACATGCACAAGTACAATGGGTGGACTAAAAGGCCAGCAACATGGTATTATTCAATGCACTATGAAATGACACCTTATATACATTCTACAGATCCCACTGAGTATTCCCTACAACATTTTTACTGCTGCACATAGAATAACATTTGCTCTATTCACCAATATGTATTTCATACAGTGATTTCCATTGGGGGCATTTATTTGACCTTGGAACATGTTTTAAAACCCCACATTTATGCAAATGTAACTTAAATATTAACACATGAATCATTGTTAATGTTTAGACAATTATTATTAATATATCATGAACAAATACAGGTTATTGACACTAGTGTACTATTACGTGGGGGACCTTTATTTAGAAAATTTTCGAAATTCTGTGACCGGAAATGTTTTATTATTGTTGCTGACGAGACGCTGATAAAGATTTGTTACTTATTATTCTCAGACGGGGTAGCTACGAACAACGACATAGAAACCATCGTGGTGAAAATAAGGTTTCCCCCCAAGGTAATGCATGAATACCGTGTGTTTTTATTCAACTAGCAGTAAGGCTAACAGCATGCGTCTCTAGCTAGAATAATTTATTACCCAACCCAGTTTGCGTCATTGCCGTGTATGCTTTTCTTTGTTTAGCCTAAAATGTCGGCACTGTTGTGGCTAGTTAGTAACGTTATGAACGAGCTTGCTGTGTAATGTGGGTTAAAATGTAGTTATTAGACTAACTTCTTGGTAGCTAGCTAATATCAGTAGCGCTAGATAACGTTAGCTAACTGAAGATAAACGTGCGTTAGAACCTGTTTTCTGCCATAATCCTTTTCTCATCATGCTGTTGCTTGTGGAAAAAGTGTCCTTGTGTGGGGTGGGATTACACAAAGTGGACAAATACCAACACGTGTGCCATGCAAACGCATTTGAAGCCATTTAAAAACTTACATTGTCATAACTAATATCAACATTGTTTGTATTAGCGTCACTGCAGTCCTAGCCCATTTCATATGACTGGTGTCTTTTACATTGATCTCGACAATTTATTTTCGTTCGGTGGTTGCAATAAGTAGGCTTTTCTTTTCGCTGACGGTTTTTATTGAAGTCAATTCGGCCCATGTCGCATCAGGGTAACGTGGTTCTGGGCTGGAAACGTTATATTACAATAAATTGCCATTGCATGCCACTAAATTCAGCATTACGTTTAAATGCCTGACTAGCTCCCCTCGATAAAACGGAGTAATTATGTCCGGCGGTGGAACAGGAATTTCAACTGACACAATATAGGCCTAAACAAAATCACACATTTAGGGTAAAATTTCTGCTCACTTTATCGATTCTTGACCATTTTGTTTCTCTTAATTATACAACCTGTTGACTTTAGGTTTTCAAAGCAATGGAGGGAGCCATGAAGAATATTTGTTTTAAGTAACCATGTGAATGTATTTTGTGCCCCTGAAGATCACAGGTCCATCTGAAAAGAGCCAGGTTGAGAGAATAGAAGGAAAGGAGATTTAAATGGAGGTGGAAGAGGCAACCAAGTCTGAAGAAGTGCAGGTGGATGCGGCTGGCAGCGAAGAGAAGTCAGATGACGCTTTGTCTAATGGTAGCCACACAACCCCTAAGAGAAGCAGGGGTAGGCCCCCCAAAAACCGACCCGTCTCTGAATCAGATCAAGCCGTATCCAACGGTAGCTCCACAACACCTAAGAGGGAACGGGGTAGGCCCAAAAGACCAGTCACCGAGAAGGGAAGAGGTAGGCCAAGTGGAGCCTTGTCTAATAGTAGCACCACAACACCTGAAAAAGGTCAGCCAAAAGGATCAACCTCCAGGTTAGGTGCTAGCCACATAACACCTAAGAGAAGTGTCAAAGGATCAGTGTTCACAAAACCCAAGATGCTGATGGTTATAGGCAAGCCGTCGCAAGGCCAACCCAGTAAAGTGGTTGACCCCTCCCCTAAGAAGTGTGGCCGGCCCTTTAAAGTTAAATCAAAAAGGGGTAGGCCAAAGAAGATCCTAACACCCGAGGAAGAACAGGAGAGAAAGAAACTGGAAAGTCAGCCAAGTGTGTTGAAGCCACTTGGAAGGCCACGCATCTATCCCCGCAATGACCCACCAGTCACTGAGCCTAGAGGAAGAGGCCGCCCATGCAAGTCTGAGGACAAAAGGGGTGCTCACTTGCGGAAACCCCCCAATCCCCCCATCTATGATGGTCCCCCACGGAAACGGGGCCGTCCCCCTAGTGCAGCAAACAAAGATAAGATCGAGGCAGAACAAGATGAGGCCAACAGTGAACCTCCAGTCAAACAATCCTGCAACTCCAATGAAAAAAGCGAGGAAGGATTTCCTCCAGTCGAAGAGGACAGTGAAACGGGAAAGGTGAACTGAGGAAAGTGAAACCAGAAAGGGGAATGGAGAAAAGCGGATGAATATACAGAAGACACCAAGAAGCCAGTTACCCCCAGTGACGGCAGTAGCTTTCTTGGGGCCATAAGCAGGATGTTTGGCGACAGCCCGACCAGAGCAAGTACTCCCCACTTCATAGCTGCCCTGTTTTTCCAGTATAATTGCTGATATGAGATCATCTGATAATGCAGTTTTATATTGGGGTGATCTCAGTTATGAATATAGATAATGCACTTTCGCTTGTCTGATTGCATTCTTCACCTTTATGGGGTTAAAATGGTTAGCCTTATTGTTGACCTGGACCATGCAACTTCCAATTCTTTCTCTGCATTGTTGGGAAGGGCCCACAAGTAAGCATGTCACTTAGTTAGTCTATGCCTGTTTATGAAGCGTGTGACAAATGCATTTGATTTGAACCCAACGTCTCTCAAATTTCTACATTTAAAATGTACAGTTTCACAACTTGAGGGGTTTGTTCACCAATTGAATCCTTGTAGTTTGCTTATCAATGTTACTCCTCAGATCATTTTATGATTTAGACTTAAGTAGTTTTTTTTTTTGTTGACTGTCAGTCCTGATCACTAGGCCTACTTTGACATAACCAGTGGAGTAACATTTTAAAACAGGACAGCTTGTGAGATTTTTTAGATTTGAGTCTTTTCAATAATTTTCTTTTGACATTTTAATGTGTTCATTGTCATTAAAATCTGGTTGATTACAAAAATGTTATAGTTGTGGATGACTTGGTTTCACAGACCCTGGACAAATGTTATACACGTTTTAGGCTACATGTATTGGGCTATATCATGAACTCTTGACCATTTGAAATTTGAGTATAAATGCATTCCTTTATGTATCCACCTGTCAATTTAAACTCTGCCACTGACCGACTGCATTATACAGTGGCAAAGTATGTGAACCCTTTGGAATTACCTGGATTTCTGCATAAATTGGTCATAAAATGTGATCTGATCTTCATCCAACAATAGACTGCTTAAAACACAATTTCTCATGACTTTATTTTCACACACCATGTAAACATTCACAGTGCAGGGTGGGAAAGTATGTGAACCCTTGGATTTAATAACTGGTTGACTCTTTTGGCAGCAATAACCTCGACCAAACGGTTTCTGTAGTTGTGGATCAGACCTGCACAACAGTTAGGAGAAATTATGGATCATTCCTCTTTAAAAAAACTGTTTCAGTTCAGCAATATTCTTGGGTGTGAACCGCTCTTGAGATCATGGCACAGCATCTCAACCGGGTTGAGGTCAGGGTGTATTTTTTTCTGTTTAAACAATTCTGTTGATTTACCTGTTTTGGGTCGTTGTCCTTTTGCATTACCCAACTTCTGTTGGCGGACAGATAGCCTTACATTCTCTGTCAAAATGTCCAACTTGGGAATACATTTTTCCATCAATGATCGCAAGCTGTCCAGGCCCTGAGGCAGGAAAGCAGCCCCAAACCCAGTCCCTCCACCATACTTTACAGGATGAGGTTTGATGTTGGTGTTGTGCCTTTTTTCTCCACATAGTGTTATGTTCCGTCCAAACAACTCAACTTTAGTTTAATCTGTTCACCGAATATTTAGCCAGTAGCGCTGTGGAACATCCAAGTGCTCTTTTGTTAACTTCAGACATGTTGCAATGTTTTTTTTTTGGACAGCAGTGGCTTTTTCCATGGTATCCACCCATTAACACCATTTTAGTTTAGTGTTTCACGGATTGTAGACTCGGCAGAGTTGTTAGCATGTCCCAGGGATTTCTGTAAGTATTTAGCTGACACACTAGTATTCTTCTTAACCTCATTGAGTATTCTGCACTGTGCTCTTGCAGTCATCTTTGCAGGACTGCCACTCCTAGGGAGAGTAGTAAGTGCTGAACTTTCTCCATTTATAGACAATGTCTTACCTTGGACTGATGATCAAGGCTCTGAGATACTTTTGTAACCCATTCCAGCTTTATGCAAGTCAACGATTCTTAATCTTTTGAGAGCTATTGTTCAAGCTATGGTTAACATCAGTCAATTCTTGTGAATAGCAAAACTCCAATTGTGAGGTAAATTTTTAATAGGGCAGCTCTAACCAACATCTCCAATCTCGTCTCATTGATTGGACTCCAGTTTAGCCGACGCCTGACTCCAATTAGCTTTTGAAGTCTTTAGCCTAGGGGTTCACATACTTTTTCCAACCTACACTGAATGTTTAAATGTATTTTTCTTGTCTCTATTGAATACAATATTTTGTGTTAGTTTAAGCACGTGTTTGTCTTGACTTAAGTGAATAGATACAATTTATGCAGAAATCCAGGTAATTCCAAAGGGTTCACATACTTTCTCTTGCCACTGTATAGTCTAGAGGAAATCTATTGAGATACTGTATCTTCCAATATTGTACATCAATCCACTGTACATTTCACATTTGTTTATTCATCCTTTTTACTATGTTTTTGCTTATAGCTGTATTAATTTACTTTAGTTTGCTCCTCAATTCATGCACCTTGGTTGGAGTGAGTTCCCTTCATATTGCAATAATACTGTACCAAAAGTGACATTTGGGTAGTGCAATCTGCCATGTTCTAAATCGGGCTAATTCTTGTCACTGAGTTTTAATCAAGTAGGCCTAATTTTAGTAGAGCAATGCATTTGTTTTTAATTTGGTCTTTTCTCATACAGCTTTGTAGCTTGAGCCCATCTTTCAAATCCTAAATGACCCATGTCAGCAGTTCTGGTAGGTCCGTGATTGTCTAGGTTGAGGGGAATTTCTGATTAATCCAGAACAAGGTCTGTGAAACCACTGAAGGTAACATGAATGAGTTGTTTTCAGAGTGTGTAAATTGTAAGTTTACTGCAATAAAATGTCAAACTTTATTACAGGTGGTTTTTAAATGTCAATAAAGCTTAGTCTTATTTAGTATCTCTGGCTTTTGAGTGTATCGAATTACATGTTAAATTGTGAGCCAAGTCAGCGTCCCTGGAGCTGTTTAATTTGGCCTTTTTAACTAGGCAAGTCAGTTAAGAACAAATTCTTATTTACAATGCCGGCCAAACCTGGACGACGCTGGGACAATTATGCGCCGCCCTATGTAGGGGTAAATGCATACCGGCAGGAGACGTACCTGTGTCACATCAGCAGCCCCCTGTGCATGGGTTCACTTCATGCTGCTCACAGCGTGGTAGCCACGGGACCAAAACAGTGGAAAAGTTGAGCCTCCCGCTTTAACGCTCTTCGTTGTGGAAATTAACCCACTTTCTGCATCTACGTCCTATCGCCGAGTCTACCTTTTATTTAAACTTACTGTGCCGGTGGGCAGGACGGTTAGTCTCAAATTACCCCTGTTAACAATACCTTTTAGATGGTCATTAAAAGACTTCCCAACCAGGTCTGTTGTAGACCCACTTACTCTGCTAACCTTGTCAAAATAAAAGTCCCCCACAAGTTATTCCTTTTGTCCACATATGGTGCGTGACGTGCTGGACTTTTACGTGTAAGCAGAGGAAGTGGGTCGGAAACACATACATTCCTTCAGATACGGTCTCAAATTCACCATTTTAAAATGACCCACCGGCACAGTAACTTTCAATTAAATTTGATTTCACTTCTGGCTTCCCACAGGCTTTTTGTGCAGCCAAATACCGTCAGTCCCCGTGTACCGGTTCGTACATAAAACATTCTCCATTCAGACTGCAAAGGTGACGATTTCCTCAACCCGATTAAATGTCGAGAAGGTGAAAATTAAAACGGGGTATGCATACATTCTTTATGAAACCACCATGCTAGAGAGTGGCTAATACCTAGGAATGCTAGTTTACCCGTCAATGCGGAGCACAACATTAGGATTAGCCATTAGTGTGATGGTGAAAAAAAAAAGGGGGGGTTTCAAAGAAAGTATGTGTTTTTCACCCCCGCCTTCTCACCATTAAATCAAGCTGAAGAAATGGATACCTTTGGAGCCTTTATGTACGACCGGGTCCACGGGGGATACGAGTGTATAGCAGCTGGCTGCCAGGGTTTCCGTTATAAAAATGTGCCGGACATTTGACCAGTTGCATTTTAAATTTACCGGACCCATATGCATTGGGTGTGTAACCTGATTAGGACATTGTTCGATTCTGAAAATATGAAATGATAGTTATTCATGCCACTGATGGAGTGATGTTGGGGGTCTACAACAGAAGTTAAGGGTTATAGGAGGAAGGTATATAATGGGTGCAACTAAGCTTGGAATGTGTTGAGTGCAGGGACGCGATTACATGTGGAAGGCATTGATAAGGAGAGAGGGTAATGTATAACGTTTACATTATGTCAGGATATGTTAATTGTTAGCCATCAGGGATCCTCTGGGAGAAGAGACGCAGTCTGGTATCAATAACCATGACAGCCTTGAGTTGGGGTAGAGGTCAGGTCAGATGAAGTGAGGAAGAACCGATATCACTAAGGAGTGATCGAGACTGGAGGAGGAGACTCAGCCTAGGAGAAAGGGTTAAATATCAGTGCTTGTGTGAAATCGTCTAAATTACAGCTGTAACGACCCTTTGGGAAGAATTAAACTAGTGTCCGAGAGTTATTTACTCTGAAAAATAAGAACATAACGACAAATCACATTTAGATTATGGTAATTAATCTTAACCGAACATGCAAGTCAACAATGCTTTAATGCGTGTCCTTACTGCGCACTGTGAAGATGTCAGAACAAGGCCTTGTCTAGACTTGACAGTTCATGCAGCTTTAATATTCTGATCATGGAATTCCGAAGGCGTCATGCGTCTACACCTACATTTAAATGTGTCTACCGTGTTAACACTGTGTCTGGATTGGTTTTTCCCGTGCTATATTCAAATGCCAGTATGCATTCTACAGTGGAATATATAACATATTATAAACATAACTGATGGCAGTAGCTTACTGCTTTGATGCTAGCTAGATACAGTAATGTCAAAAAGGGCTTGCAAAAGGTTCCACCTCCTGAAGTGCTCAGCCAGATCTGAACACAATCAGACCATAAAGTGACTTTCGTGCGTCTAGACCGGTCTTTTCAATGCAATCTTCGATTCTGGTAGCAGAAGTCGCATGTAAGTATCAAGTGTAGACACAACCTAACTGTCCACATTTACTTTTCCTAAGCCAACAAGACGAGTAACGAACAGCAAAATCACTAGTCTATGCATAGGTGGCGGTGCATGAGTTAAGTTGGGGAAGCAAATTTTCACCATAAAAATTCACTTTTATAATGAAGCATTCCATGCATCATTGCATTTGCAGACTTATGCAAAATAGCTTACTATTTGTAATGTGACTCCAAGATCGCATAGCAGTTCAGACGTCTTTTGTCCTCCTCTTGTCGTGTCCTGTATATATATATATATATTTACAACTTTTTTCACATACATTTTATTTTTATTTTCCATCAACTCATCTTCAAAACACTCTCCTGCAACCCGCCTCACCAATTTATATTTATAAAAAAGTATTATTTACCTCAGATCTGTAATCCTCCAAGAAGCTAGCCAGAAACTCCAAGAAGCTAGCCAGAAACTAGCCAGAAGCTAGCCAGGAGCTAGCCCAGAAGCTAATCCAGAAGCTAATCAGAAGCTAGTTAGCTTCTTTACTGGCAAATCGTTAGTATTCAGCTAACCACGGTTGTGGTCATCAGCTATCCTTTAGCTCGAAAATCTATCAAATTCATCGCCAGTTTTGTACGGCGCAGCGCGGCTCGGAACGGAACATACCGGACCAATTTTTCTCTCCATGTCCCTGGATTTCAACTGCTCTCTGGACATTCATACCCGGATCTCACAGCTAGCTAGCTGCTATCCGTGTGACAATCGGCTTTCGTCGATTCCGGAGCAAACATCAATTATTCCGGTGCTAGCCAGCTCCGTCAATCACTCCTGAGTTCCATCATTCACTCCTGGGCTGCAGTCACCTATCCGGACCCGTTTTACTGCCTACGCGGAGCCCCACCGGGCCTTCACAACTGGACTGCCGACGTTATCTACCTGAAGGAGATCCGGCTGGCTCCTCCGTCGCAACGTTACCTGAACGCCCATCTGCGGCCCGCTAACCGTTAGCTGTCTTACCGGCTGCTATCTGAATAGACAATCGGACTATTTATTTATTTTTATTATTATTATTATGTTTTCTTCTCGGGCCTCTATAACTATATCTATTGTTCTTATTTTTGTTGTTGTTGTGTGATTTGGATTAATCCCCTCTACCACACGGAACCCCACTAATCTACTGACCAAACGCAAGAGGTGGCTAACAACATACCTCCATCCTATGCTAGCTTGCTACCGATGGCCTGGCTAGCTGTCTAAATCGCCGTGACCCTCAACCAACCTCTCCACTCACTGGACCCTTTTGATCACTCGACTAAGCATGCCTCTCCTTAATGTCAATATGTCTTGTCCATTGCTGTTCTGGTTAGTGTTTATTGGCTTATTTCACTGTAGAGCCTCTAGTCCTGCTCACTATACCTTATCCAACCTATTAGTTCCACCACCCACACATGCAATGACATCTCCTGGTTTCAATGATGTTTCTAGAGACAATATCTCTCTCTTCATCACTCAATACCTAGGTTTACCTCCACTGTATTCACATCCTACCTTACCTTTGTCTGTACATTATACCTTGATGCTATTTTATCGCCCCCAGAAACCTCCTTTTACTCTCTGTTCCAGACGTTCTAGACGACCAATTCTTATTGCTTTTAGCCGCACCCTTATTCTACTCCTCCTATGTTCCTCTGGCGATGTAGAGGTGAATCCAGGCCCTGCAGTGCCTAGCTCCACTCCTATTCCCCAGGCGCTCTCTTTTGACGACTTCTGTAACCGTAATAGCCTTGGTTTCATGCATGTTAACATTAGAAGCCTCCTCTCTAAGTTTGTTCTATTCACTGCTTTAGCACACTCTGCCAACCCGGATGTTCTAGCTGTGTCTGAATCCTGGCTTAGGAAGACCACCAAAAATTCAGACATTTTAATTCCAAACTACAACATTTTCAGACAAGATAGAACTGCCAAAGGGGGCGGTGTTGCAATCTACTGCAAAGATAGCCTGCAGAGTTCTGTCCTACTATCCAGGTCTGTACCCAAACAATTTGAACTTCTACTTTTAAAAATCCACCTCTCTAAAAACAAGTCTCTCACCGTTGCCGCCTGCTATAGACCACCCTCTGCCCCCAGCTGTGCTCTGGACACCATATGTGAACTGATTGCCCCCCATCTATCTTCAGAGCTCGTGCTGCTAGGCGACCTAAACTGGAACATGCTTAACACCCCAGCCATCCTACAATCTAAACTTGATGCCCTCAATCTCACACAAATTATCAATGAACCTACCAGGTACCTCCCCAAAGCATTAAACACGGGCACCCTCATAGCTATCATCCTAACCAACTTCCCCTCTAAATACACCTCTGCTGTCTTCAACCAAGATCTCAGCGATCACTGCCTCATTGCCTGCATCCGTAATGGGTCAGCGGTCAAACGACCTCCTCTCATCACTGTAAAACGCTCCCTGAAACACTTCAGCGAGCAGGCCTTTCTAATCGACCTGGCCGGGGTATCCTGGAAGGATATTGACCTCATCCCGTCAGTAGAGGATGCCTGGATATTTTAAAAAAAAAAATGCCTTCCTAACCATCTTAAATAAACATGCCCCATTCAAGAAATGTAGAACCAGGAACAGATATAGCCCTTGGTTCTCCCCAGACCTGACTGCCCTTAACCAACACAAAAACATCCTATAGCGTTCTGCATTAGCATCGAACAGCCCCTGTGATATGCAGCTGTTCAGGGAAGCTAGAAACCATTATACACAGGCAGTTAGAAAAGCCAAGGCTAGCTTTTTCAAGCAGAAATTTGCTTCTTGCAACACTAACTCAAAAAAGTTCTGGGACACTGTAAAGTCCATGGAGAATAAGAACACCTCCTCCCAGCTGCCCACTGCACTGAAGATAGGAAACACTGTCACCACTGATAAATCCACCATAATTGAAAATTTCAATAAGCATTTTTCTACTGCTGGCCATGCTTTCCACCTGGCTACTCCTACCCCTGTCAACAGCACTGCACCCCCAACAGCAACTCGCCCAAGCCTTCCCCATTTCTCCTTCTCCCAAATCCATTCAGCTGATGTTCTGAAAGAGCTGCAAAATCTGGACCCCTACAAATCAGCCGGGCTAGACAATCTGGACCCTTTCTTTCTAAAATTATCTGCCGAAATTGTTGCCACCCCTATTACTAGCCTGTTCAACCTCTCTTTCGTGTCGTCTGAGATTCCCAAAGATTGGAAAGCAGCTGCGGTCATCCCCCTCTTCAAAGGGGGGGACACTCTTGACCCAAACTGCTACAGACCTATATCTATCCTACCATGCCTTTCTAAGGTCTTCGAAAGCCAAGTCAACAAACAGATTACCGACCATTTCGAATCTCACCATACCTTCTCTGCTATGCAATCTGGTTTCAGAGCTGGTCATGGGTGCACCTCACCACGCTCAAGGTCCTAAACGATATCTTAACCGCCATCGATAAGAAACATTACTGTGCAGCCGTATTCATTGATCTGGCCAAGGATTTTGACTCTGTCAATCACCACATCCTCATCGGCAGACTCAACAGCCTTGGTTTCTCAAATGATTGCCTCGCCTGGTTCACCAACTACTTCTCTGATAGAGTTCAGTGTGTCAAATCGGAGGGTCTGTTGTCCCGACCTCTGGCAGTCTCTATGGGGGTGCCACAGGGTTCAATTCTTGGACCGGCTCTCTTCTCTGTATACATCAATGAGGTCGCTCTTGCTGCTGGTGAGTCTGATCCACCTCTACGCAGACGACACCATTCTGTATACTTCCGGCCCTACTTTGGACACTGTGTTAACAACCCTCCAGGCAAGCTTCAATGCCATACAACTCTCCTTCCATGGCCTCCAATTGCTCTTAAATACAAGTAAAACTAAATGCATGCTCTTCAACCGATCGCTACCTGCACCTACCCGCCTGTCCAACATCACTACTCTGGACGGCTCTGACTTAGAATACGTGGACAACTACAAATACTTAGGTGTCTGGTTAGACTGTAAACTCTCCTTCCAGACCCATATCAAACATCTCCAATCCAAAGTTAAATCTAGAATTGGCTTCCTATTTCGCAACAAAGCATCCTTCACTCATGCTGCCAAACATACCCTTGTAAAACTGACCATCCTACCAATCCTCGACTTTGGCGATGTCATTTACAAAATAGCCTCCAATACCCTACTCAACAAATTGGATGCAGTCTATCACAGTGCAATCCGTTTTGTCACCAAAGCCCCATATACTACCCACCATTGCGACCTGTACGCTCTCGTTGGCTGGCCCTCGCTTCATACTCGTCGCCAAACCCACTGGCTCCATGTCATCTACAAGACCCTGCTAGGTAAAGTCCCCCCTTATCTCAGCTCGCTGGTCACCATAGCATCTCCCACCTGTAGCACACGCTCCAGCAGGTATATCTCTCTAGTCACCCCCAAAACCAATTCTTTCTTTGGCCGCCTCTCTTTCCAGTTCTCTGCTGCCAATGACTGGAACGAACTACAAAAATCTCTGAAACTGGAAACACTTATCTCCCTCACTAGCTTTAAGCACCAACTGTCAGAGCAGCTCACAGATTACTGCACCTGTACATAGCCCACCTATAATTTAGCCCAAACAACTACCTCTTTCCCAACTGTATTTAATTTATTTATTTTGCTCCTTTGCACCCCATTATTTTTATTTCTACTTTGCACATTCTTCCATTGCAAAACTACCATTCCAGTGTTTTACTTGCTATATTGTATTTACCTTACCACCATGGCCTTTTTTGCCTTTACCTCCCTTCTCACCTCATTTGCTCACATTGTATATAGACTTGTTTATACTGTATTATTGACTGTATGTTTGTTTTACTCCATGTGTAACTCTGTGTCGTATCTGTCGAACTGCTTTGCTTTATCTTGGCCAGGTCGCAATTGTAAATGAGAACTTGTTCTCAACTTGCCTACCTGGTTAAATAAAGGTAAATAATAATAATAATAATAATAATAATAATAATAATAATGTGATGAGTAGATTGCCTAAAATATGATGGTCCAATGCTTAAATTGTAAATCAGGAGATACTGAAACAAAAAGTAGGCCTAGAGGCACTTAGAGAAGTTGCACACATTGGGGATTATTTTATTATTGGGTCCGGGAAGAATTTTGCATGAAATGTGTTCATAGTCATTTTATGACTGGAGACTTTCTTAATACCTCACAATGGCACTGAGAATCTGAAGTCAATACAAACGGCCACCAGCCTAGGTGTGTGGAGACATACAATATTGTGCTAGAAAAGTTTTCACTCAACCAATGATGTGCAGCTTGTTTTACTTGTATTCATTTTTTTTCCTCCACCCAATAGGCTTATTTGGAAGTTGATCAAATATTTCGGTAGCCTACAGTCAGATTTGAGTATTCTCTCAAGAAGGAGCCAATTGCTTTCCAACCTGTGTTCCCGCAATTGTATTTGAAATATTGCAAAAAGCTTGTTCTGGCTGCATACTGTTCACTGACAGATTTGCCGAGCTTTCCCGGGCTCTATGCCTTGTGATTGGGCTACAATCCCAATCCACAGTGGGGCATTTTTTTTTGTACTTTTACCCCCTTTTTCCACCCCCTTTTCAGGATATCCAATTAGTAGTTACAATCTTGTCCCATCGCTGCAACTCCCCTACAGACTCGGGAGAGGGGAAGGTCGAGAGCCATGCGTCCCCCAAAATATGACCCTACCAGCTGCACTGCTTCTTGACACTGCTTGCTTAACCCGAAATTCAGCTGCACCAAGGACAAGGAAATCCCATCCGGCCAAACCCTCCCCTAACCCAGACAATGCTGGGCCAATTGTGCACTTCGTTTCATGGGTCTCCCGGTCACGGTCAGGTGTGACACACACCCCCCCCCCAACCCCCACCCGGGATTGAACCTGGGTCTGTAGTGAAGCCTCAAGCACTGCACCACTCGGGAGGCCTGCTAGGCTTCTTTTAAAAAAAAAAAATTTTTTAAAGATGCCATTGGTCCTCTGGATAAATTATAGGCATACTCCTGGTGGACTATTCTGAATTATTTCATTTATTTCTGAACAGAGTAGTAATTCTATAACTTTAGAAAATGTATTTCAATTAAATCCGCTCCTCCAGCGCCCTTCCCGCGGCTATGATTATATAAAGAAATAAGTGAAGTACAACGCTGGAGAGATGAGTTGCAGGCTCAACTCTAGCAGAGATCATAGAAAATAAATGTCATACTAGTTCTGCGCGCTTCTCCCTCTCACCACAGCAACGGCCATGTATTGGTCTCAAACAGGCTATATGTATCATACGCGGGCTGAAAATCTAGGTTCACATTACGTTTTTTTCAGGGGGCAGGAAAATTAATGAGAAGGCAACTCGAATGAGCTCTGGTTGCTTTTATTATAATTTTTTACATAGAAAACAATGACTTTTTTTCTCTCATGTAGACGTACCAGATCCGGCCAAATAGTTTCCGGAACGAAACTGTCCTGTTCCGGCAGGATCTGGCTCAAATTAACCACTGCATTTAGCCAGGCTAACAATAGAACTCATTCACTGTTTGCAAAAAAAGTCTGTTCAATGAATGACTGAGCGCGTATAGCCCTGGGCTATAACATACGTTTCTTCTTTCTTCGCACAGGAAAAATAAATTTCAAGCAATTCTACTACACTTTATATGACTGGTAGACATGAGCAGAATCTTTTTTTTATGACAATTTACAGGATAGCCTAATCTGCTGATACTGACAAACATATCATATAATAGGCCTACGAGAAATGGAGGAGGAAAATATTGTCTAAAAACAAACTTAACTGGCACTGACCTAACAATGATAGAGTGAACATGCGCAGTGCGCACTCACCGGGGGCTATGGCTGATGCTCTTCGCTGGTGCCAATAAGATAGGCCTACTGTTCACTCAATTAAGTTGAGTTAGCTTCGTATTTAAGTTTTTAGCTTCGTATTTTAAAATGGTCTTAACTTTACAGCAATAACATTGTTTGGAAAGCAAATGGCTTTCCCACATTTTTGTATTTTTTTATTATATTGCGATATGCCTGGCTGGCTGGGCCTCTACTTTTCACGGAGAGTCGCAAGTCAACAATTATCTATTAAGTATTTGCTGCGCGCGCTGCCTTTCCTTCCGGACTGTAGGCCATGTGATTTAAAACAATCCACAGTTTATTTTTGTTTAAGGCTAGGGGAAGTTAATGATCCCCTGTGCCCAAATCATGCTTTAGTAGCCTATTTTATTTATTTATGTATAGACAGGAGTACTGTAGGCTAAATTAGGCTATATCAGTTTGGCAATTTACTTAGGGAAAGCTTCCCCTAGCCTTATGGACGCGGCGCCTATGTCAATCGGTCAGCTTGTCATGAAAGAGACAGCCCAAACAGACTCTGGGGACAGCTGTGAGACGATAGATCCCAAATTCATACAACCAGTAGGCCAAGGTACATCATTTTTATTTATTTTTTTAAGCAAAGAATCTGACGTAACAGCTCAACATTTAAGCTTAAAATGTTGATAAACTATTTGTTATTATTATTGCAGCAAAGCACACAAGGCAGTATGGAACATGCAAGTGTGCATTTGGCTACAGGACAATTAACGTTGAAAACTAATAGAACATGAGAGAAATAGCCTAGTGGTTTCAATGGCATATGGGAATCTTTATAAAATAATTGCATTCCCTGATATGGTCGAACTTTGCCTTGGCTACTTTGAAAGCAAGGTAAAACATGCCTCATAATATGTAGTAAAACGTTCAGGTTTTAATTTAAGTAACTATATGTTTTCAAAATGCATACTGCCTCCAGCTCATTGCAAAGTGGTGTGTCGTGCTAATGAAGCCGGTCTTCTTAATAAAAAGCTATTTTTAATCATGGCCAAAACTTTTTAAAACACAATTGCATTTACACTTTACAAAAATGAATGCAACAATTTCAAAGATTTTACTGAGTTACAGTTCATATAAGGAAATCAGTCAATTTAAATAAATTCATTAGGCCCCAATCTATGGATTTCACATGACTGGGAATACAGATATGCAGCTGTTGGTCACAGATACCTTTAAAAAAAAAAGTTATGTATGGGTCTGGACAAGAAAACCAGTCAGTATCTGGTGTGACCATTTGCCTCGCATAGAGTTGATCAAGCTGTTGATTGTGGAATGTTGTCCCACTCTTCAATTGCTGTGCGAAGATGCTGGATATTGGCGGGAACTGGAACACGTTGTTGTACATGTCGATCCAGAGCATCCCACACTTGCTTAATGGGTGACATGTCTGGTGAGTATGCAGGTCATGGAAGAACTGGGACATTTTCAGCTTCCAGGAATTGTGTACAGATCCTTGCGACATTGGGCCATGCATTATCATGCTGAAACATGAGGTGATGGCAGCAGATGGCACGACAATGGGCCTCAGGATCTCGTAACGGTATCTCTGTGCCTTCAAATTCCCATTGATAAAATGCAAGTGTGTTCATTGTCTGTAGTTTATGCCATAACCCCACCATAGGGCATCATGGTGACATCAGAAAACCGCTAGCCCACACGTCTGCCCGTTATGGTTGAAACCGGGATTCATCCATGAAGAGCACACTTCTCCAGTGTGCCAGTGGCCATCGAAGGTGAGAATTTGCCCAATGAAGTCAGTTATGACACCAAACTGCAGTCAGGTCAAGACCCTGGTGAGGATGACGAGCATGTATTTGTGCTTCCCTGAGATTGGGTTCAAGTCTGAGCTCTGGCTGTGCCACAAATACTATCAGAGACTTGTCCCGAAGCCACTACTGCTTTGTCGTTGTACTGGCTGTGTGCTTAGGGTCGTTGTCCTGTTGGAAGGTGAACAATCACCCCAGCCTGAGGTCCTGAGTGCTCTGGAGCAGGTTCTCATCAAGGATCTCTCTGTACTTTGCTCCATTCATCTTTCTCTCAATCCTGACTAGTCTCCCAGTCCCTGTCGCTGAAAAACAACCCCACAGCATGATGCTGTCACCACCATGCCTCACCGTAGAGATGGTGTCATGTTTACTCCAGATGTGATGCTTGGCATTCAGGCCAAAGAGTTAATTCTTGGTATGATCAGACAAGAGCATTTTATTTCTCATGGTCAATACTTTAAGTGCTTTTTTGGCAAAACCAAGCAGGCTATCATGTGCCTTTTACTGAGGAGTGGCTTCGGTCTGGCCACTCTACCATAAAGGACTGATTGGTGGAGTGCTGCAAAGATGATTGTCCTACTAGAAGATTCTCCCATCTCCACAGAGGATTCTGGAGCTCTGTCAGAGTGACCATTGGGTTCTTGGGTCACCTCCCTGACCAAGGCCCTTCTTCCCCGATTGCCCAGTTTGGCCAGGGGGCCCAGCTCTTCCATTTAAGAATAATGGAGGCCACTGTTCAATGCTGCAGACAATTTTTGGTATCTTTCACCAGACCTGTGCCTCGACACAATCCTGTCTCGGAGCGCTACAGACAATTCCTTCGACCTCACGGCTTGGTTTTTGCTCTGACATGCACTGTCAACTGTGAGACCTTATATAGACAGGTGTGTGCCTTTCCAAATCATGTTCAATCAATCTAATTTACCACAGGTCGACTCGAATCAAGTTGCAGAAACATCTCAAGGATGATCAATGGCAACAGGATGCACCTGAGCTCAATTTCAAGTCTCGTAGCAAAGGCTCTGAATAATTAAATATATTTTTATACAATTTGTAAAGCTTTCTAAACCTGTTTCACTTTGTCATTATGGGGTATTTATGAGGATATGTTTTTAAACCCATGTTAGAATAAGGCTGTAATGTGGAAAAAGTAATGGGGTCTGAATACTTTCCAAATGCACTGTAACTGAGGGATGTCTCCTTTCATATCTGGAAAAGGACAAATTAGTAAAGGAGAAACTGATGCTGCTGCATTGCTCATCTTCGTAGATTAATCCAGTCAACATGGGTGTCTTGATAGAGGTCAGCTGGTGAACCTACAGTAAAACAAATAAAAAGCATACCTGATGTTAGACTATCACTTCTTTTTGAGAATGTTTTGAGAATGAAACAAATATTAATTCAAAGTCTGCTACCTCAGTTTGTATTTGCCATGCAAATGAACTGAATCCCCCCAAAACATTTCCACTGCATTTCAGCCCTGCCACAAAAGGGCCAGCTGACATCATGTTAGTGATTCTCTCGTTAACACAGGTGTGAGTGATGACGAGGACAAGGCTGGAGATCACTCTGTCATGCTGATTGAGTTCGAATAACAGACTGAAAGCTTCAAAAGGAGCGTGGTGCTTGGAATCATTGTTCTTCCTCTGACAACCATGGTTACCTGGAAGGAAACACGTGCCGTCATCATTGCGTACTTCAAGGAGAGCGGTTCAATTGTTGTGAAGAAGGCTTCATGGCGCCCAAGAAAGTCCAGCAAGCGCCAGGACCATCTCCTAAAGTTGATTCAGCTGCGGGATCCAGGCACCACCAGTACAGAGCTTGCTCAGGAATGGCAGCAGGCAGGTGTGAGTGCATCTGCACGCAGTGAGGCAAAGACTTTTGGAGGATGGCCTGGTGTCAAGAAGGGCAGCAAAGAAGCCACTTCTCTCCAGGAAAAACATCAGGGACAGATTGATATTCTGCAAAAGGTACAAAAGGATTGGACTGCTGAGGACTGGGGTAAAGTAATTTTCTCTGAATCCCCTTTCCGATTGTTTGGGGCATCCGGAAAAAAGCTTGTCCGGAGAAGACAAGGTGAGCGCTACCATCAGTCCTGTATCATTCCAACAGTAAAGCATCCTGAGACCATTCATGTGTGGGGTTGCTTCTCAGCCAAGGGAGTGGACTCACTTACAATTTTGCCATGAATAAAGAATGGTAACACATCCTCTGAGTTTGGTGATGAACAATTCCTTTTCCAGCATGATGGAGCACCTTGCCATAAGGCAAACGTGATAACTAAGAGGCTCTGGGAACAAAACATCACTATTTTGGGTCAATGGCCAGGAAACTCCCCAGACCTTAATCCCATTGAGAACTTGTGGTCAATCCTCAAGAGGAGGGTGGACAAACAAAAACCCACAAATTCTGACAAACTCCAAGCATTGATTATGTAAGAATGGGCTGCCACCAATGTGGCCCAGAAGTTAATTGACAGCATGCCAGGGCAGATTGCAGAGGTCTTGAAAAGAAGGGTCAACACTGCAAACATTGACTTTTTGCATCAACTTCATGTAATTGTCAATAAAAGCCTTTGACACTTATGAAATGCTTGTAATTATACCTCAGTATTCCATAGTAACATCTGACAAAAATATCTAAAGACACTGAAGCAGCAAACTTTGTGGAAATTAATATTTTTGTCATTCTCAAAACGTTTGGCCACGACTCTATATGGTAGTCATATTGTACAATTTGTGTCTCCCCTTTTTCATGGTCATGGCTAGAAGGGATCCAGTTTTTGTAAAATGAATGTCAAACTTAACTTTTCATAGTAGGTTAAGGTTAGGAAAAGGGTACCGGTAAGCTAAAATGCCATAAAAATATATATGTTTTGAAGTTAATTTGCTGGATTCCCTTCTAGCCATGACCCCTTTTCAAAGGCCAAGATTACATGGTTGCATTCAAGACAAGGTCGTTTTTATTTATCTGTTTACAGCGCCAGGCTAATCTGATTCTGCTAATGTTTCCAGTCAGTGTAGTGGAATTGCATGAAACGTTTAACAAAGTACAAAGTTAAAAAAAAGTTTTTCAATGGAAAGAAACTCCTCTGATATAGCCTATAGGCCAACGCGCTCATTAATAGCCTAAATTATGTCTATCCAATCTACTCATCATAGTAGGCTTACATCAGACTGCAAATGCAATGATAAATGCATGCAATCAATCCTTTGTTACAAAGGTGAATTTTTATGGGGGGGTTCCCAAAAACTTGAAACTCACGCGCTGCCTATGTAAGAGAGACTACAAGCTATCTAGCTAGCTAATGTTGGCTGACTTAATGGTCTTGTTGTGAACACCTTGTTAGCAGCGGAACTCGAAATCGGACTTACCAGTTGGTTCAGGTCTTGACGGGCAAAAAGGTTTCTTCGCTTTTCTGACAGTTCTTGAGTCTTTATCTCGTTGTATTTTCACGTTGTCTTTTCTACCTTGTTAGAGCAACCAAATACAGCACAGAAATGGACTGTGGTGATGAATCAACTAGTTTTAGGAACCGTTAGCACGCAGCTTGGGGTAGCCTCTCAGATGTGGTCGAAATAATTGATTGTGTGGTTTTACAACGTGGCCGCAAGGAGGCGTCATATGTCAACTCCCTGGCCACACTAAAGCAATTTTGGCCTGAAGAATCTGTCTCGTCTGCACAAGGGCTTGGAAACCACCGCACTAGTTTAAGCACCACCTTTGTCAAATCCTGTTTCGTCCAAATAATGGAAGAAAACCACAAACTACTACTGCTCATAATTATACGTCGTGAGCGTTGACAGATTCTCGCCGTTTCATCTGTCCACCAGAGATTAATAGCAGCACCAAAATAAGAACTCGTGATACTGTTCTGCAGACCACTGACCTCAATGTAACAAGCTATCCACCTGGTATTACAATAATAGCATAAACAAGCTACAATTGAAGAGTTGCTTCTGTTTCTGGGTCTGCAGAAGTATTCAACTCTTGGCTTGTATATACAACTTTGACTTCTAGCTGTGCTAGCTAGATTGTTGCTATTACCCAGGAAGAGTTTCTAGCATTTCTGCATTGCTGCAGCGACAGACACATTAGCCTAGGTTAGCTAACGTTTGCCGGTGAAAGTATATTTTAAAACCCTGGTGAAATTGACAACATATCCCTTACAAACTGCTCAATAACTATCTCATGAGAAGAAACGACAGACAGAGATAATGTTAGCTTTGCACAACTATGGCTAGCTAACGTTAACTGGTAAACATTCAACACTCAATGTCAATGGCTAGCTAGTTACTCTATTACATTAACGCTAGCTACTTTTCTTACCTGTGGTTGGACTGTTGTTGACAAGGAAAACATTTCCAATGTCGCTCTTAGACAGGCCAACAAATATGTTTCAACGTTCCTTTCCGAATGATCCTTGTTTCTCTGTCTGTGTTCCTTTAGCTAATGTTACTGAAACTCCTGTTCAATGTGCGATCCACCCATTTAGCTTGTGAAGTTCGCAAGAGGAAAGCTGCTCATTTTAAAGGTCAACCGGATATTTTTCTTTTTGACAACCGGAGTAAATTCGCTGGCTAAAGGCTTAAATAAACAACCCAAGTTCACCCAAATTAAGGCATTTTATCATAAATTGTGGGTCATGACCAATGACGTATACCAGACTGTAAAAACATATAAACCCTGGATTGCTGATGCTATGTATTGGCCATTGAGAGGCAGTCCTCCATACGAATGAATGAAATTCTAAAGTATTTCAATTAAACACATTATATAGTATCTCCTCCTTGTCAAGAAAAGCACATGAGCTTATAATACACAAAGTAAGCAAAACAATCAAGTCATTCCAACATAGCCTAAAATGATGAATAAGATACTAATGAGATAGACCTATATAAGCAATAGGCCTATAAAAATGTAGAAGTATAAACTATGGCATAAGGGAATGATGAGCGGATAAGAGGCAATCCGTCATTTCTATTAAGACATTAATGAGCGAGCAAAGATGGACGTAGTCAATATAACTATTTGTTCAGCACTTTTGAAATGTACAGCGACAGAATTCTGAACATGGGTCGTTTTTACAGTAATCTCCCTGTACACCAAGTCAGAACCGTAGGATAAATAAAGGGGGTATATAAGCAGACAAAGAAAGCTCTTGCAATATTAAATGACATTACTCTAAAACAGGCTATAGGCTACATGTGCACCACAAAGTCAGAAGAGTAGACTAAATTCTGAGGGGGAAAGGGACCAAATTATTAGGGTAAGGCACATGGGATAATAAAAGCTTACTACACGACATACACTTAGTATTACTTTCTTAGCTACAGTATACAGTACCAGTCAAAAAATTTGGACACTGATACTGTACTCGTTCAAGGGTTTTTCTTTATTTTTTACTATTTTCTACATTGTAGAATAATAGTGAAGACATCAAACTATGAAATCATGTAGTAACCAAAAAAAGTGTTAAACAAATCAAAATATATATTATATTACAGATTCTTCAAAGTAGCCACCCTTTGCCTTGATGACAGCTTTGTACACTCTTGGCATTCTCTCAACCAGCTTCACCTGGAATGCTTTTCCAACAGTCTTGAAGGAGTTCCAGCATATGCTGAGCACTTGTTGACTGCTTTTCCTTCACTCTACGGTCCAACTCATCCTAAACCATCTCAATTGGGTAGAGGTAGGGTGATTGTGGAGGCCAGGTCATCTGATGCAGCACTCCATCACTCTGATTCTTAGTGGAAACCAGATGGAATGGCGTATCGCTTGCCGAATGCTGTGGTAGCCATGCTGGTTAAGTGTGCCTTGAATTCTAAATAAATCACTGACAGTGTCACGAGAAAAGCACCATCACACCTCCTCCTCCACGCTTCACAGTGGGAACCACACATGCAGAGATCATCCATTCACCTACTCTGCGACTCACAAAGACACGGCGGTTGGAACCAAAAATCTCAAATTTGGATTCATCAGACCAAAGGACAGATTTCCACCGGTCTACACAATCTCCTCAGTTGATGTTGAGATGTGTCTGTTGAACTCAGTGAAGCATTTATTTGGGCTGCAATTTCTGAGGCTGGTAACTCTAATGAACTTATCCTCTGCAGCAGAGGTAACTCTGGGTCTTCCTTTCCTGTGGCGGGCCTCATGAGAGCCAGTTTCATCATAGCGCTTAATGGTTTTTGCGACTGCGCTTGAAGAAACTTTTAAAGTTCTTGAAATGTTCCAGATTGACTGACCTTCATGTCTTAAAGTAATGATGGACTGTTGTTTGTTTTTGCTTATTTGAACTGTTCTTGCCATAATGTGTACTTGGTCTTTTACCAAATAGGGCTATCTTCTGTATACCACCCCTACCTTGTCACAACACACAGCACACCTGTTCATTGAAATGCATTCCAGGTGACAACCTCATGAAGTTGGTTGAGAGAATGCCAAGAGTGTGCAAAGCTGTCATCAAGGCAAAGGGTGCCTACTTTGAAGAATCTAAAACATAAAATATGTTTTGATTTGTTTTAGAAAAAAGTTGGTTACTACATGATTCCATGTGTCATTTCATAGTTTTGGTGTCTTCGCTATTATTATTCTACAATGTAGAAAATAGTAAAAAATAAAGAAGAACCCTTGAATGATTAGGTGTGTCCAAACTTTTGATGGTACTGTATTTACATATGACTGATTCACTGGGGGCTCCCGAGTGGCGCAGCGGTCTAAGGCACTGCAGCTCAGGGCTTGAGACGTGGCTACAGACACCCTGGTTCGATTCCAAGCTGTATCACAACTGGCTGTGTTTGGGAGTCCCATAGGGCGGTGCACAATTGGCCCAGCGTCGTCCGGGTTTGTCCGGTGTAGGCCATCATTGTAAATACGATTTTGTTCTTAATTGACTTGCCTAGTTAAATAAAGATTAAATAAAAATACAAAAAATTCACAGGGCACAGATGACATACAGTATAGGACACTCACCTCCTCTTTTGTTGTAGGTAAATCTGAACCAGCCAATGAGCGAACAAAGGCCAGCCAGTAGCAAACACCACAGTGATAGGGGACAGGTGAAAAGGACTCTGGAAAACCAAATAGACAACTTATCATTTCTCGCATCCGTGTTGACATTATAGAGTAGCCAACAGAAGGCAATGCACTTTTCTTGTTTATAATTACACATTTTAAACCCCTCCTGTTAAATGTGTACATGTTTTAAGATATTAGATTAAAAAATATATTTGAACTATTATTAATAGCACTCCATCACTCTCCTTCTTCTTAGCGGAAACCAGATGGGATGGCGTATCGCTTGCCGAATGCTGTGGTAGCCATGCTGGTTAAGTGTGCCTTGAATTCTAAATAAATCACTGACAGTGTCACGAGAAAAGCACCATCACACCTCCTCCTCCACGCTTCACAGTGGGAACCACACATGCAGAGATCATCCATTCACCTACTCTGCGACTCACAAAGACACGGCGGTTGGAACCAAAAATCTCAAATTTGGATTCATCAGACTAAAGGACAGATTTCCACCGGTCTACACAATCTCCTCAGTTGATGTTGAGATGTGTCTGTTGAACTCAGTGAAGCATTTATTTGGGCTGCAATTTCTGAGGCTGGTAACTCTAATGAACTTATCCTCTGCAGCAGAGGTAACTCTGGGTCTTCCTTTCCTGTGGCGGGCCTCATGAGAGCCAGTTTCATCATAGCGCTTAATGGTTTTTGCGACTGCGCTTGAAGAAACTTTTAAAGTTCTTGAAATTTTCCAGATTGACTGACCTTCATGTCTTAAAGTAATGATGGACTGTTGTTTGTTTTTGCTTATTTGAACTGTTCTTGCCATAATGTGTACTTGGTATTTTACCAAATAGGGCTATCTTCTGTATACCACCCCTACCCCTACCCCTACACAAGCACATACATTTCTTGCTAGGGATTAGGCGTCCCCTTGTCTAGCCTGAGAAGACGATCTAGTCGTAAAATTACCACAAAATGTAGACCATGGTGGTCTCACTTGGTCTAATTGGGGGCATGACACTAGCCCTGATAAAAAGGTTGCAATTTGGCATTTATTGGAATGACACATGTACTGGAGGCTCTGCAGAATAGTCACTAGCTGGCACAGCCAAAAAGTTATAAAATCTGATTTTAAACCTGACCCTAACCTTAACCGCACTGCTAACCCTAACCTTGAATTAAGACCAAAAACCACATTTTTGTTTTCATTAATTTTTACGATATATTGCGTATCTTGCTTTTGCAGCAGGCCCATCTAGTGGAAATCGCTCAGCTCTGTCTTCAGGACAAGATTCATACCAATAAACGCCTGACCCTGAATCTGCTCTAAAACTTTTCTAATCTATTTTTATCTCACTGAAAGACAAACACGCCCCCTTCAAATGCCTTAGAGCAGGCATAGTCGTGGTAATTTTTTACTTGTACAGACTACCAAATACAGCACAATCCCAAATAGTTTCCGAGGTTTAAAATTCTACAAACACAAATGGCACTATTTCGCTCGACCAATAGATGGCAGTATAAGATAGATGTTGACCTGCTGCATCTACATGTGCAGTTGTGTAAACCGTTACTTCACTCTCAACGAGGCTAGCTATGGAGGCGAGAGGCACGGACTGAGAGAAGCAACAGTTTGGCCCAGAATTTACGGTGTGCGTTTTGGGCCGCATCAAAGTCAGTATTTATCACCATCTTTGGCCGAATCGAACTCCTTGCAATTAACAATTTAAAAAATCATTGGCTCTCCATAGAACTTTTAGATCTCATTATGATGAGAAATCAGGCCTGCACCAAAGCTAGAAAATCTGACTGTAGCTGATTGGCAGCTTTTCAGGCAATTGGGAAATAGATGCAATTCCTATATGAAGAAAGATAAATCAAGCTACTTTCTAAAGCACAGTTCAGACACATAAGATGAGTCTTAAGGCGTTTTAGAACAAAGTTGGTTTGATATTTGAGAGAATGCCAAGAGTGTGCAAAGCTGTCATCAAGGCAAATGTTATGCTAGATTGAAGAATATCAGATATAAAATATATTTTGATTTGTTGAAAGGTTTTTGGTTACTACATGATTACATATGTGTTATTTCATAGTTTTAATGTCCTCACTATTATTCTACAGTGTAGAAAATATTTATTTATAGGCAATATAGTTATCTACAACCTACTCTTATTTAAGAAGTTATTTTCCTTGGAAATATAACTGTTCTGTGCTTCTCCGGCCTACACACAGGCTATAGCCTACTCTATTGAAATGAGACCACAGATATACTGTAGGGGCACTTGATGTCATACGCCCAACTCAAGAGAGCTACAGATGTTGAATCTTAATCTGATCACACTTTTGTCACTGAGAGTTTTCCTGCTGCACCAGGAAAATCAAATGAGCCTTGTGAGTCCCTTAAAAAGAGCAGTTCTCTTTCTCTCCACGTGGGGGCAGTCGAGTCATTGGGATCAGGGCATGCTAACAAAATCATTTCCTCTCTCGCTCGCTTAAACCTAGACCTAGATCTTATTACTGCAACATTCAAAAATGCAACCATCATTTTATATAGCTTAATAACACAAGATAGATATTGGACTCCACTAGTCTACGACATAGTGTATCTTAATTTAAAAATATATATATATTGTAACCTGGGGTGGTCTAGCGGTTAGGGCTGCTGCCTTCAGATTGCACATATAGGCCTACCATATCGGTGTCGGTTTGATTCTGGCCTGCGCCCTTCTGGCACAAATAACTAAATCCTCCAGATTGACTTGATTTAGTTACACCTTTCAAATATGGACAGTCCATTTATATTTACACCCGATCTTGATAAGATATGACCATACCAGACACTTTTGGATAACCTCAATAGGAAACAAATAAAGTAATAACAGTCAGCAGCCTACACCAACATTAGTTCCCATTCATACAAAGTGTCAGGTAAGTCACCACGGTAGATTTGCCGTGGTAAACAATGAAATGCTCTATTTCTATTGTTCCGGAATGCTTCTCAAATAAATAAATCACCCTTAGACTTAAAAAAAAAGACTAACTTGTTCCGATTACAATACCAACCAGAGGGTGAACATACAGTGCCTTGCGAAAGTATTCGGCCCCCTTGAACTTTGCGACCTTTTGCCACATTTCAGGCTTCAAACATAAAGATATAAAACTGTATTTTTTTGTGAAGAATCAACAACAAGTGGGACACCATCATGAAGTGGAATGACATTTATTGGATATTTAAAACTTTTTTAACAAATCAAAAACTGAAAAATTGGGCGTGCAAAATTATTCAGCCCCTTTACTTTCAGTGCAGCAAACTCTCTCCAGAAGTTCAGTGAGGATCTCTGAATGATCCAATGTTGACCTAAATGACTAATGATGATAAATACAATCCACCTGTGTGTAATCAAGTCTCCGTATAAATGCACCTGCACTGTGATAGTCTCAGAGGTCCGTTAAAAGCGCAGAGAGCATCATGAAGAACAAGGAACACACCAGGCAGTTCCGAGATACTGTTGTGAAGAAGTTTAAAGCCGGATTTGGATACAAAAAGATTTCCCAAGCTTTAAACATCCCAAGGAGCACTGTGCAAGCGATAATATTGAAATGGAAGGAGTATCAGACCACTGCAAATCTACCAAGACCTGGCCGTCCCTCTAAACTTTCAGCTCATACAAGGAGAAGACTGATCAGAGATGCAGCCAAGAGGCCCATGATCACTCTGGATGAACTGCAGAGATCTACAGCTGAGGTGGGAGACTCTGTCCATAGGACAACAATCAGTCGTATATTGCACAAATCTGGCCTTTATGGAAGAGTGGCAAGAAGAAAGCCATTTCTTAAAGATATCCATAAAAAGTGTCGTTTAAAGTTTGCCACAAGCCACCTGGGAGACACACCAAACATGTGGAAGAAGGTGCTCTGGTCAGATGAAACCAAAATTGAACTTTTTGGCAACAATGCAAAACGTTATGTTTGGCGTAAAAGCAACACAGCTCATCACCCTGAACACACCATGCCCACTGTCAAACATGGTGGTGGCAGCATCATGGTTTGGGCCTGCTTTTCTTCAGCAGGGACAGGGAAGATGGTTAAAATTGATGGGAAGATGGATGGAGCCAAATACAGGACCATTCTGGAAGAAAACCTGATGGAGTCTGCAAAAGACCTGAGACTGGGATGGAGATTTGTCTTCCAGCAAGACAATGATCCAAAACATAAAGCAAAATCTACAACGGAATGGTTCAAAAATAAACATATCCAGGTGTTAGAATGGCCAAGTCAAAGTCCAGACCTGAATCCAATCGAGAATCTGTGGAAAGAACTGAAAACTGCTGTTCACAAATGCTCTCCATCCAACCTCACTGAGCTCGAGCTGTTTTGCAAGGAGGAATGGGAAAAAATTTCAGTCTCTCGATGTGCAAAACTGATAGAGACATACCCCAAGCGACTTACAGCTGTAATCGCAGCAAAAGGTGGCGCTACAAAGTATTAACTTAAGGGGGCTGAATAATTTTGCACGCCCAATTTTTCAGTTTTTGATTTGTTAAAAAAGTTAGAAATATAAAATAAATGTCATTCCACTTCATGATTGTGTCCCACTTGTTGTTGATTCTTCACAAAAAAATACAGTTTTATATCTTTATGTTTGAAGCCTGAAATGTGGCAAAAGGTCGCAAAGTTCAAGGGGGCCGAATACTTTCGCAAGGCACTGTATCTGATGCTGTCTGGTCAAACAGAGTATAACGTTGTTGCCGCCCGTAGCATTGAATGTAAGGGAAGCCAGCGAGCATGTGGCCTCCCTTGATAAAAAATACAATAAAATAATACCAATCTGAGCTACACTGAGTGAGCTCAACTGTGAATGGTCCTGGTACACCAAAAAAAAGTATGTCTGGATTTGGCTTCACACCAGTTACGTCAAAAGCTAAATGTCAGAACAAACAAACAGAACAAAATTCTTGTGTCGTTGTCCTCCGGTGGCTAGCTAGCTAAAAAAAGTTTCACAAATAAAAATATCAAAATGTCCCAGGGCAGTGATTGTGGACATTTCCCTGTGTAGGGTATCCTGACACTGTGGTCCATAAAGATGTTGCATAAAGATCTCATGACATGTATCATAAGAGTAGGGTGTTAATAACCCTGGTGTCCTGACTAAATTCCCAATCTGGCCCTCATACCATCACGGCCAACGAAATCATCCCCAGTTTCCAATAAGCTTATTCATTCTCCCTCCTCTCCCCTGTAACTATTCCCCAGGTCGTTGCTGTAAATTAGAATGTGTTCCCAGTCAAATTACCTGGCAAAATAAGGAAAAAATAAAAAAGCTAGCTAAAATCGTCCCTTCTAAATTAGCCATGGATGGAGATAGGGATTTAACCTTGTGGTTTTACTTAATTCTCCGTACTGGCCAATGATTATAACGGTGATTCTGATACAACCATAAATTAATACATTGTGCCCCTGGCCTGAGAGGATTGAAGTTCAATATGTACAGTTGAAGTCAGAAGTTTACATAAACCTCAGCCAAATACATTTAAACTCAAATTTTCACAATTCCTGACATTTAATCCTAGTAAAAATTCCCTGTTTTAGGTCAGTTAGGATCACCACTTTATTTTCAGAATGTGAAATGTCAGAATAATAGTACAGAGAATTATTTATTGCAGCTTTTATTTCTTTCATCATATTCTCAGTGGGTCAGAAGTTTACTTACACTCAATTAGTATTTGGTAGTATTGCCTTTTGGTAGTATTGCTGCCACCCCCGTGCTTCACGGTTGGGATGGTGTTCTTCAGCATGAAAGCCTTTATCCACCAAAAATAAAGATGGTCCTTATGGCCAAACAGTTCTATTTTTGTTTCATCAGACTAGAGGACATTTCTCCAAAAAGTACGATCTTTGTCCCCATGTGCAGCTGCAAACCATAGTCTGGCTTTTTTATGGCGGTTCTGGAGCAGTGGTTTCTTCCTTGCTGAGCGGCCTGTCAGGTTATGTCGATATAGGACTCGTTTTACTGTGGATATAGACACTTTTGTACCTGTTTCCTCCAGCATCTTCACAAGGTCCCCTGCTGTTGTTCTGGGATTGATTTGCACTTTTCGCACCAAACTACGTTCATCTCTAGGAGACAGAACGCGTCTCCTTCCTGAGCGGTATGACGGCTGCGTGGTCCCATGGTGTTTATACTTGCGTACTATTGGTTGTACAGATGAATGTGGTACCTTAAGGCGTTTGGAAATTGCTCCCAAGGATGAACCAGACTTGTGGAGGTCTACAATTTTTTTCTGAGGTTTTGGCTGATTTCTTTTGATTTTCCCATGCGGTTAAGCAAAGAGGCACTGAATTTGAAGGTAGGCCTTGAAATACATCCACAGGTACACCTCCAATTGACTCAAATTATGTCAATTACCCTATCAGAAGCTTCTAAAGCCATGACATAATTTTCTGGAATTTTCAAGCTGTTTAATGGCACAGTCAACTCATCGTTATCCATTAAAGAAAGTTAGGCTAGCGAGCAAGCGTTTTAGCCAGGTAGCTTATGACACCAAAAACAAAAAGCATGTACTGTATGACAGAGTCATAGACCGTTTCCCATTAGGTTCAGGATCAAATGGATATGTACAATATTTAGCCATGGTTTTTGTTATCGCTATTCACACTTGCTTTGTTGACCTTCTTAAATGGATTGTTCAAGACTCAAAGTCAACTGTTCAAGTGCTCAAAATCACTGTCACTGTCCAATGTTAACGTTGTCTACTTGCACACACACACACACACACACACACACACACACACACACACACACATAAATCAGTACCATGGACAGCTACATAATATAGAGTTTAGGTTGATTGGACTAAATTGTTTTTGGTATATTTTAGTTATCACTGTATTAGACTAAGCATAGGTGATTTGATGATGTTGAAATGTTGAAGTTGAAATGGTAGTTCTAAATTAATAGTTGTTGAGTAATCCGAAAATGTCGGAAACATTAATTAGCTTGACCATGCTATAGATAATGTAACTGTTTGTTACATACAATATGCTTTGTGGATTTCACCGGACAGATGTTGCTCTCTGGTTTTGTGATGAAACAAAGGTGTGGTTAAATGTATTCTGCCACTCTGTCTTCTTATTGTCTTGGCCTTAGGCCTATATATGATAGTGGCAGATTATGGAGCAAACAGCGCAATTATCACAACACATAGGTTAATATCGAAAGCCTGTATTGTGTGGCTTCAATATTTCATTTTGTAAAGCTGTCAAGATGTTTATGCATTTGAGCCTATCCAAAGACTATTTAGTTGAGTGGACACACTTTTCTTTGATGTGTAAATTATCAGACTGTTCATTTTACTTCTTGAAAACATTGAAATAAATGCAACTAATTTTGGGGCGTAATGTAGGCAGGCTCAGGCTGCTCACTATATCGCCCAGCAATGGGGCACGAACTCATGAGGTTCGGAGCCGTGGCGCACTGCCTACACCACTGCGGTGTGCATTGTATACAAACACAGCTTCCAGCTGCCCCCCTGGAGAATCTAAATATTTCTTCAAATCCTCCTGCTACAGGATTATTTTTCTCCTGAGACAAAAGGGGTCAAATTAAAATCCAACATCTGTAGTCTACTGAACTTGAAGCAGCTGAATGCTGATTGTGTGTGAATAATGCGACAAAGAGGTGACTTTCATACAATAGGTAGGCTAACGCATACGAAGCAGAAAGACGACCATTTCCAAATAATCTGCGAGACAAAAACACATTTTCATCCCAAAGTTGTCTGTCTGACCATCCATTCCAGCCCGCAGCACAATAAATGCTGACTGCACCGCTATGATCTCTGTCAGGTCCAGCAGGAATGCAGCCCACTACCTTGAGGCAAAAACTCAACCAATGTTTTTACTTTTCATTTGTCTTTGCCTTGCTATGCCATTCTTCTGCTGTTTAATCACATTTTCAAGCGGTTGCTTTGCCAAGCAGTACTTTCATAAGTGCTCTTGCTGTAGGCTGGCATATCTCCTGACTCAGTAGTCAAATACGTATGAGTCAACAACGTTCGCAATTACTTGTTTTTCTTTTATATGTTAAAACATGCAATATTTATTTCTAACATGGGCCAAATTGACTGTCAGCTGATTTGATAACCTATTGCTGCAACAACATCATTCAACAGGGTCATGTTCAGTAGCCACAGAACCGAAGAGGTCCAAAGCGGAGTGAAAGTGGGAGGTTCTACTCTATCTGAACATGTCCAATGAGAAACACAAATGTTTGTTTTCTGTTGCAAAATGCTTTGCTACGGTGAGTGCTAATGAACACGACCCAGTCCAGAAACATAATTTACCATTTGGCTTTGCCTGCGGTGTCCCAGTATCCTGTGGGTCTTGGAATGTTACAAGGCCCTAACATAGCCTGCTTGTAGTAACTATAAAACATGAGCATCGTGTCATCTGCCGGCTGATATGGACCTATAGGAGAGCAAATAAGGATAGGAGGGAAAAAAGAGGATGAGTAAGAAAGTTTGATGATTGACATGATACGTAGAACTATTGTTACATTGTAGCCGATAGTCCCTCAATTTGCAGCGATTACCATAGGCTCGCTGCAACTGACATTAAAAATGTATGTCATCAGAAGATATAAATAGACTTCACTTTTAAATGCAATGCTTTAATGTGTTAATCTGCCCATCTTCAGCTCTAAAGACACAACCTGTCATTTCTATAGCCTGCCTACAGAGCTATACAAGGACTGGCTGTTCATGAGATTGACATGATAGTTTTAAACGTATTTTGAATCACTGTTTATAAAGACTCATATGACGACAAAAACATAAACAATGGAGAAGCCTAATACAACTGTAACTGTATTTGGGGTTAAGACAGGGTAAAACAGTTGTAATAATTGATAAGGTAGTTATGTTCTTCAAGAACAGCATAACATCCAACTGAGTGTGACATAAGAGCCAACCAACACAGAGGAACTCTGGATATCTGTCAGAATGACCATCAGGTTTTTGGTCACCTCCTTGACCAAGGCCCTTCTCCCCTGATTGCTCCCCGGATTGCTCAGTTTGGTGGTTCCAAACTTCTTCCATTTAAGAATGAAGGCCACTGTGTTCTTGGGGAACCTTCAATTCTGCAGAACATTTTTGGTAACCTTCCCCAGATCTGTGCCTCGAAACAATCCTGTCTCAGAGCTCTACGGACAATTCCTTCGACCTCATGGCTTGGTTTTTGCTCAGACGCACTGTCAACTGTGTGTCCTTATATAGACAGGTGTGTGCGTTTCAACATCATGTCCAATCAATTGAATGTACCACAGGTGGACTCCAATCAAGTTGTAGAAACATCAAGGATGATCAATGAAAACAGGATGCACCTGAGCTCAATTTTGAGTCTCATAGCAAAGGGTCTGAATACTTGTGTAAATTTGCAAAAATGTAGAAACCTGTTTTTGCTTTGTCATTCTAGGGTATTGTGCGTAGCTTGATAAAGGCTGTAATGTTAAAAACAAAAATGTGGAAAAAGTGAAGGGGTCTGAATACACTGTAACCTACCAATTGTACTTGTAGAATCACAATAGAGTGGTGAGGAGGAGGAGCTCTGCGGACCCTTAGTGTCCGGAAGTAATTTAGCCATTTCATTGTAGTCATTGCGATCGATAGTTTCTATTTTCTCCATTTTCTTGTGGTGTCAATTAACTCGTGACATTCCTGGATTACTCATTAATAAAGTAAATGTAATCAACTAATACAATAGGTTAAGGGTACAACTGTGTACATATCTGTCTGTTTTGGCAAAATCACTACATATCATTACTACTTAACGGCGAGCCAAGCAGGGAGAGGCTGCCCATTGTCACAGTTCCAAGACCAGTCAGACCAACAAAACAATATATAATTTTAAAGTTTCTTTCCAACAAATTGTTAAGTTGAATGATTGTATAACTAGCAAAGGAGTGTTGAAGTTGAGGGAGCAATATTTATGAAGTTTGGCAATGAGGACAAAAACTAGCATAGTTCAGCTAGCCAGCTAGTTTAGCGAGGGAAAATGAGCTCGGGCCTAGCATACTAGGCTATTTCAGGAGACATATTGTAGTTTTTATGCCCTGATATCAGGAGCTGGTGGCAATTTTTTTAATTAAAACAATTCAGAAACAAATAAATCAGATGACTTATATTTAAAGGAATACTTATTTAAAGGACAAGAGGGCATTTTCACCTTAAATCCACGGATGAGATAGTCACGCTTCATATGCAATGTAGGCTATATATTTTTTTATTTCACCTTTATTTAACCAGGTAGACAAGTTGAGAACAAGTTCTCATTTATCTTGGCCAGGTCGCAATTGTAAATGAGAACTTGTTCTCAACTTGCCTACCTGGTTAAATAAAGGTGAAATAAAAAAATAAAAAAATATTGGATGATAGATAGCAAGTGCACAAACAATACTAAATACTCCCTCCAAGCTAGCTAACCACTAGCTAGTATTCACAATATAATTAAATCACAATTCGATGCCCATTAATTAAACAGCTGCCTGTGTTCGTGCTCTGTCCTTCGCTAGCTAGCTATGTTGTGCTAGATAGCGAATATGCTAACGTTAGCTAGATAGCTAAACATTTGGCTATGGGCTGGCATGGCAGTATGGGATTATGAGTTAAATAGTTTCTTCATCATCTTGATAGGTAGTTATCTAGCTGTGGCCATGTGATTACTATCAACAAGGGCTTTCTATAAAATAGCAATATTATCGCAGATAGCAAAGAATTGTATAACTAGATAGACCAGAGCCTGTCGTTCCCAATGGGAGCATTTGAATCATAGTGGACGGAGGTGGGCAGAGCCAAGCAAGAGCTAGTGAGAACCTATTGGTGCATTCTAGCATTTATTAGCATATTTCATTAGGGGACACTTACTTAGTGAGGTGCGTGTGTGCAATACAAATATGGGTAGCTGCAGCCCACTATGGCAACTGGAGTATGGGCGAGTGGGTGTGTCGGAAGGTGTCACTCAAGACAGTTTTGCGTGGCTGATTTTATACAAATGTATAAAATATTATAAATATAATATTTTGACTGACTCTGAAAAACACCCAAAAAAGATGCCCAAAGTCCCTGCTCATCTGCGTGAACGTGGCTTAGGCATGCTGCAAGGAGGCATGAGGACTGCAGATGTGGCCAGGGCAATAAATTGCAATGTCTGTACTGTGAGACGCCCAAGACAAAGCTACAGGGAGACCGGACGGACAGCTGATCGACCTTGCAGTGACAGACCACGTGTAACAGCACCTGCACAGGATCGGTACATCCGAACATCACACCTGCGGGACAGGTACAGAATGGCAACAACAACTGCCCGAGTTACACCAGGATCCCTCCATCAGCGCTCAGACTGTCCGCAATACTCTGAGAGAGGGTGGACTGAGGGCTTGTAGGCTGTTGTAAGGCAGGGCCTCACCAGACATCACCGGGAACAACATCGCCTATGGGCACAAACCCTCCGTCGCTGGACCAGACAGAAATACTTTTTTTGCAAAAAGTGCTCTTCACTGATGAGTCGCGGTTTTGTCTCACCAGGGATGGTCAGATTTGCGTTTATAATTGAAGGAATGAGGGTTACACCGAGGCCTGTACTCTGGAGAGGAATAGATTTGGAGGTGGAGAGTCCGTTATGGTCTGGGGCGGTGTGTCACAGCATCATCGGACTGAGCTTGTTGTCATTGCAGGCAATCTCAATGCTGTGCGTTACAGGGAAGACATCCTCCTCCCTCATGTGGTACCCTTCCTGCAGGCTCATCCTGACATGACCCTCCAGCCTGACAATGCCACCAGCCATACTGCTCGTTCTTTTTTTGCTGAGTTTATAAGGTCCCACAGCAAAAACCAAGCGACAAGGTTGAAGAAATTTGTACATCTCTGACACAGGATTGTGTGGAGTCACAGATCTGGGGAAGGGTACCAAAAAATGTCATTCTTAAATAGAAGAAGTTTGGAACCACCAAGACTCTTCCTAGATCTGGCCTCCCGGCCAAACTGAGCAATCGGGGGAGAAGGGCCTTGGTCAGGGAAGTGACCAAGAACCCGATGGTCACTCTGATAGACTTCCCTCTGTGGAGATGGGAGAACTTTCCAGAAGGACAATCATCTCTGCAGCACTCCACCAATCAGGCCTTTATGGTAGAGTGGCCAGACAGAAGCCACTCCTCAGTAAAAGGCGCACGACAGCTCACTTGGAGTTACACCTAAAGACTCTCAAACCTTGAGAAACACGATTCTCTGATCTGATGAAACCAACATTTCAGGCTTGTTTTGGCCTGAATGTCAAGTGTGTGCATTGTGTCCCGCCACCCACCACCCGCCAACCCCCTATTTTACGCTACTGCTACTCTCTGTTCATCATATATGCACTTATCACTTTAACCATATCTACAGTACATGTACATACTACCTCAATCAGCCCGACTAACCGGTGCCTGTATGTAGCCTTGCTACTTTTATAGCCTCACTACTGTTATTTTTCACTGTCTTTTTACTGTTGTTTTTATTTCTTTACTTACCTATTGTTCCCCTAATACCTTTTTTGCACTATTGGTTAGAGCCTGTAAGGAAGCATTTCACTGTAAGGTTTACACCTGTTGTATTCGGCGCACGTGACAAATAAACTTTGATTTGATTTGCTTTGAAGCATGGTCAAATCAAATAAAATGTTATGCTTGCTTACAAGCCATTAACTAACAATGCAGTTAAAGAAATAGAATTAAGAAAATATTTACAAAATAAACTAAAGTAAAAAAATACAAGAAAATCTAAAAGTAACACAAGAAAATTACATAACAATAACTAGGCTATATACAGGGGGTACCGTACCGAGTCAATGTGTGGGGGTACAGGTTAGTCGAGGTAATTTGTAAAGTGACTATATATAGATAATAAACAGCGAGTAGCAGCAGTGTAAAAACAAAGGGGGGGGGGGGGGGTCAATGTAAATAGTCTGGGTGGCCATTTGATTAATTGTTCAGCCGTCTTATGGCTTGGGGGTAGACGCTGTTAAAAACAACTTAGTGATAGGGGGCAGTATTCGGAAGTTCGGATGACTGACGTGCCCAAAGTAAACTGCCTGTTACTCGGGCCCAAAAGCTAGGATATGCATATAATTGGTAGTGTTGGATAGAAAACACGCTGAAGTTTCTAAAACTGTTACAATAATGTCTGTGAGTATAACAGAACTGATGTGGCAGGCAAAAACCCGAATCCATCCTGAATTATTTTGGGTTGAGGTGACCACCCATTGAAATGCTTGTCTATGGGAAATTCAAAGGAAATCCTCCCAGATTGCAGTTCTGGCTTCCACTAGATGTCAACAGTCTTTAGAAAGGGTTTCAGGCTTGTTTTTTGAAAAATGAGCTAGAATTAGTAATTTTTCAAGGTGGCTCTCATTTGGACTGTAGTCTTGTGGCGCACGTGGACGAAGGTGTGCACTTTGCATTTATCTCCGGTATTGAACACACTATTCTCCTTCTTAAATGTAATAATTTATTTACATATTAGGGTACCTAAGGATTGATTAGAAATGTTGTTTGACTTGTTTGGACGAAGTTTTGGGATTTCTTTGTATGCATTTTGAAAGAGTGGAACAGGTGGATTACTAAATCAAGCGCATCAACTAAAGTTACTTTTTTGGGATATAAAGAAGGACTTTATCGAACAAAACAACTATTTGTCGTGTAGCTGGGACCCTTGGGATTGCAAACAGAGGTACGGGATTTATTTTATCGCTATTTCTCACTTTTCTGACGCCTCTGCTGGTTTGGAAAATGTTTTTAATGCTTTTGTACACGGGGAGCTGTCCTCATATAATCGCATGGTATGCTTTCCCCGTAAAGCCTTTTTGAAATCTGACAAAGCGACTGGATTAGCTTTTTTTTTGTATTTTCATGAAAGTTTAATATTATGATTTTTGTATTTTGAATTTCGCGGTCTGTAATTTCACCGGATGTTGTCGAGATGGTGCTAGCCAAAGTTAAGGAGCCTTTTGGTCCGAGACTTGGCGCTCCGGTACCGCTTGCCGTGTGGTAGCAGAGAGAACAGTATGACTTGGGTGACTGGAGTTTTTGACAAATTTTGGGGCCTTCCGCTGCCACCGCAAAGTATATGTCAGGAAGTCAGGAAGCTTGGTCCCACTAGGCCGTACACATGTGTGTAGTTCTGGCTTCCACTAGATGTCATACCCTCTCTAGTGCCTTTACAGTCAGATACCGAGCAGGTGAGACACCAGGTGGTGATGCAACCGGTCAGGATGCTCTCGATGGTGCAGCTGTAGAACTATTTATTTTTATTTTTTATTTTACCCCCTTTTTCTCCCCAATTTCGTGGTATCCAAATGTTAGTAGCTACTATCTTGTCTCATTGCTACAACTCCCGTACGGACTCGGGAGAGACGAAGGTTGAAAGTCATGCGACCTCCGATACACAACCCAACCCAGCAGCACTTTTTCTTAACACAGCGCGCATCCAACCCGGAAGCCAGCCACACCAATCTTAACGGTGTGTCTGAGCTTTAAATGACTAAATACAACAGAGTAGGCAGACATAGGCTAAACAAGCTAACGTTACTGCTAAATAGGCTACTCAGTTGTAGCACATAGCCCACAATTCATTTCCTGATTTAATGTATAGGCTAGTATAATTATTAATGGATAATTAGCCTACAATCTGCAGGTAAACTCCGAATCACTCGCACTGCGGCATCAAACCGGGTCGGAACTCGTCTTCGTTGGTGTGCTCCATGACTTTGTCACAACCAGGAGGACATGCGCAGATTTAACATTCAGTCACCTCTGTGACAACAAAGTTACATGGCAGCAATAATGTCCATTTTAAAATGGTATGAAATCAACAGGCTTTCATAATGTGTCATTGAAATCAATAGGCCTATTCAATACCCTCACACCTCGTCAAGGTATTAAATGGATAGGCTACATGCCTATCTAATAGGATTATTACATTTATTTTCACTTGAGGCTATTCAGTTGTTGCAAAAATTCTCAACATTAAATGTTAATTATATGAGTGAATGTAAAAACAGAACCAAGTCGATAGAAAGTGAATTGACCCTATGCATGTTTGGATGGATTAAGTCCTCTGCTGTCTGCATATAGCCCTATGCCGACAGTCCGATACCGACCTTTCAAATTCGGTCAAACAAAACATATAATCCCCAACACTGCTAGGGAGTTGTAGGCCTAGTGTCTTTTCTACAAGGCCCATAATGATCTTCATGGGGGATTTCATATGTGAGTTGTTGTGCTGACTCAGAAAGAGGTGAAAGGGATAACTGGGCCCAAAATCTGTATTCTCCAGCAGGTGGCTTTTTGTCGTTGTTTTCACCAAGCGATGAGTTTTGTATGGAGGTCAATGAGAGTCTATTTGGTCAACAAAATATTGAATGTATTATTTGATCGTATAGAAGTGTCGTAATGCTTAGGTTGTTACGAATGTACTTATATAGGACACGTGACATCCCGGCAACTTTGAGAAAAAACACTTAATATCTGAGTTGGGCCTGTTGTTCACACGCGTATCTGCCCTCTCATTGGCTAGAATGGTCCCACCTGCTCTTGCCTCCTTCCGACTGCCCTCCATTTTTAAAGAAGCGTATATTCATTGTTAGAGCTGCCACTTGAGTATCTCTGTTCAATATAACGGATAATCTGTGGCTGACTGGAACATCTCAGTTGTGTTTACCTTAAAAAATATATATATATTTTTGATACACACGCACAAGGACAAAATGTTACAATGTAGCATATAGAATGCAACAAAAGCTGCGTGCCATCGATGGAACACTGGATAGGCTACTTTGTATCACTAGACCGGATTGTACATCACCCTTCATCACTTTTGGGTTTAGGTTCACGAGCGAATATCGCACTGAAATTCAATTGGTCAACAACTAATCGATGCAGCATTTGAACCAATCACATTTAACAACGAGCCCCAGAGCGCGTATAATTTTTGGGACAGTTATAAAATCGAGGCCAGAAATCTCACAATACCAGGCGGAGAGCCCCTTTCTCTCTCACCACACGGAAAGCCACAACGCTTGGCCTCATTGAAAAGAAAGAAAGAAAGGAAATGCAGAGGGATATAAGATGGCAGAGCTACAAATGTTGCTAGAGGAAGAAATTCCAGCCGGTAAACGAGCACTCGTGGAAAGCTACCAAAATCTGTCGAGGGTTGCAGAATACTGTGAAAACAATTATGTACAGGTAAGGATAAACATTTGAATTATATGCGGAATTCGTCGTATTAGTAATGTTATAAAACTGCGTGAAACCGGAGACAGGAAATGTGTCTCTGAGACCAATGACCGCTAAACATGGATATTTAACTCTTATTTAAACAGGCTTTGGCAATGTAAAAAAAAAAAAAAGCCTACCTCATCATTATATGCTGAAACTGTGGTTATAGTCGCGGACTCTATTCTCCTATAACAGCCGTGTTCGGATGGTTGTCTACTCTTACGACCATTCTAAACCAGCTATTTGATATGCATTTACAAAGCTGCTGAAGACTATTCAGAGGGTGTGTCGTTCTCTTTGATAGGTAGGCTAGAACTGTAGCCTAGGCAATGCTATTACAATTGTAGCCAGGGCTAAAAAAAATGTATCGCTTTCCAAACCTAGGATATCGAATAGGTCAAATGGTTTGAATCGTTTCTTCATTATAGGCTTAATGTCTATTGGCATCGTTCGTCGCCGAATGGTGTTACTAGGGCAATAATGGTCGCTCTACTGCAGTTTCCACCAATGTACTATATGCCTTTGAGAGCAGCACAGTAGAGCCTGCAAAGCAGTTCCCATCATTCTGTATCATGCATGTAATAAATGCGTGACTGGTCTTTGTTTTTTAGTTTTTTACCGACAGTGTGCCTAGCTTAACATTAGTTAGAAATTGGTAGGTATAGCAGTTTTTTGCCCCTGGATAGGTTTCTGTGCAAGCGACGTATGTGTGTATAAACTACCATTTATCAAATCTATTGCCCGACTTGGTTGAGGTTGCCTGAATTGTAATTACCCGAAAGAAGGGTAAATCGTGGTACCAGTCATTCCAGATTGATGGATAAAGCGTAGTCCTATACACTTGTTTCATCCTCCGTCTTTCAGATAATTTGAATAGTTGAATTGCGCCCTAGTAGTGGTCTACTGAAACGGTGGGAGCTGTTGTCACTGTACAAATATGATTAAAAAAATATGAAATATTATATGTATTTCCTATTCAACAAAACTGTATGAATAAGGCATGAAATTACTTGTGTGCTTTCTAAATATAGTAGAATCAAATTATAAAATGACTAACTATATGATTTAATCTTCCTTCTAACTGTAAAATACCAATTTGTATGTTTAGTGTAAGAGAAAATGTGCATGTTTTCTGAAGGCCTCTATTGATCAAAACGTCTGTCCCATCGACTTGAACGTCTCACAGAGCTCTAGCTCGGCTTTCTGAATTCGTTAGGAAATCGCATTTCATATCCTATTAATCGTGTCTGTCTAGGACACAGAAAGTGTTTTTTGTTTAAAATCTATGAATTATTTTAGATTAGTGGCTATAAATCGACCTCTGTATGGAGTACCGTGATGAAACAGTGCAGCAGGAGAGCATTATGATGTAAAGATTACATGCATGTGCGATGTCAGTGGCTAGGATGTAGGGTTCAGCCAGGAGTGGATGGACAGTCGGAAGAGCAAATTAAATGCGAGAAGGGACATCCCAGCTTCAAGTGGTTTCAGATTTCACATCCTACATTACACTGGCTCAGGGCTCAGGAAATATATTGTTTCCACCTGACCTAGGGGTATAGCTCAAGGCAAGCTATTTTTAATCGACTGCGTCCACAGATCAATTTATAAGCGAAAATGTCAGTCGGAACAGATACCAGAACCATGCAGGTCTTTACATCTAAGAGGATTTACTAATAGCCAGGCAACGGCTCCACATTTCTATCCCTCCAATCATCTCTAACTCCTCTTCCTCCCTGCCCTTTGCTGCTGAGCCCTGACTCTCCACATCACTTCCATTGACTTAGATTAACAGAGGGAGAGGAGCAACAAATAGGATACAATTGTGGTCAGGAACTTAATCTTTCTCTCTCCCTGTCTCTCTTCCTTCCTCTCTCTTTTTCTCAACCATACACATTCACTCTTGCTAATAAAGTTTTTCCATAATAAATTGTGTGATACAGTTACACACACACACACACACACACACACACACACACACACACACTCTTATCTCTCTCCTCCAATCAACTTTCTTGCCTGACAGACTAACTACAGAGTTAGCCAATGCTAGCTGATTAGTTACGAAGCAGGGACAGTTTTCAAATGAAATGCATCGGTAGAAACAGGACAAAACACGCAACTTGCTAGCTGGCAATGTAAACAAATATTGAACTCATCATATGAGCTCCACTGCACAGGCATCTACTACCCTAACAGGACAGCTAAGCTGTCTAATAACAGGAATACTAGGCAATGTACAGTGCTTTTGGAAAGTATTCATACCCCTTGACATTTTACACATTTTGTTATGTAACAGCCTTATTCTAAAATTGATCAAATTGTTCCACCCCCCTCATTAATCTACACACAATACCCCGTACTGACTAAGCAAAAACAGGTTTTTAGAAATTTTTTGCAAATGTATATAAAAAAAAAAAATGAAATATCACTTTTACATAAGTATTCAGATCCTTTACTCAGTACTTTGTTGAAGCACCTTTGGCAGCGATTACAGCCTCGGGTCTTATTGGGTATGACGCAACAAGCATGGCACACCTGTATTTAGGGAGTTTCTCCCATTCTTCTCTGCAGATTCTCTCAAGCTCTGTCAGGTTGGATGGGGAGCGTCGCTGCACAGCTATTTTCAGGTCTTTCCAGAGATGTTCGATTGGGTTCAAGTCCGGGCTCTGGCTGGGCCACTCAAGGACATTCAGAGACTTGTCCCAAAGCCACTCACGTGTTTCTTGGCTGTGTGTTTAGGGTTGTTGTCCTGTTGGAAGGTGAACCTTCGCCCCAGTATGAGGTACTGAGCGCTCTGGAGCTTGTATTTTACAAGGATCTCTCTGTACTTTGCACCGTTCATCTTTCCCTCGATCTTGACTAGTCTCCCAGTCACTGCTGCTGAAAAACATCCCCACAGCATGATGCTGCCACCAACATGTTTCCTCCAGACATGACTTTTGGCATTCTGGCTGTGAGTTGTTGAGTTGTTTTCATACTGAGGAGTGCCTTCTGTCTGGTCACTTTATCATAAAAGCCTGATTGGTGGAGTGCTGCAGAGATGGTTGTCCTTCTGGAAGGTTCTCTCATCTCCATAGAGGAACTCTGGAGCTCTGTCGGAGTGGCCATCGGGTTCTTGGTCACCTCTCTGATCAAGGCACTTCTCCCCCGATTGCTCAGTTTGGCCGGGCATGCAGCTCTAGGAAGAGTCTTGGTGATTCCATTTAAGAATGATGGAGGCCACTGTTTTCTTGGGGACCTTCAATGCTGCAGACATTTTTTCGTACCCTTCCCCAAGATCTGTGTCTCGACACAATCCTGTCTCGGAGCTTTACGAACAATTCCTTCAACCTCATAGCTTGGTTTTTGCCTTGACATGCACTGTTAACTGTAGGATATTTTATAGAGGTGTGTGCCTTTCCAAATCATGCCCAATCAATTGAACTTAGCTGAGCTCAATTTTGAGTCTCATAGCAAAGTGTCTGAGTACTTATGTAAATAAGGTATTTCATTTTAAAAATAATTGTTGCTTTGTTATTATGTGGTATTGATGAGATTTTAAAAAAATTGTATCAATTTTAGAACAAGGCTGTAATGTAACAAAATGTGGAAAAAGTCTGAATACTTTCCAAATGCACTGTATATCCTACGAATATCTGCACCTAGCAAACATAACAAACCATAACCTAAGCCCAACAGATAATCACAAATTACTCTAGCCTTATTTTCGGAGGCTATTTAACTGGTTGTCTGTATGGCTAGCTGGTGAAAGTGACAGTTGAGGTTGACGCTTCAGCGCAGCCCAAATTTACCGCTACACACAACTTTTCTTGCCTGACAGACTAACTAGTTAGCTAGCTAGTTATAGCATGCCATTTATCTGTGAATTACCTTGGTACAAACAAGACAAAACAACCAACTAGTTATCTGACTATATACAGCAAAACACGGCAACTATTTCCAAGATACGGAGAGCAATTATTCGAGCTCCACCGCTGATGTGCTTGCCTGTACCAACCAAGTTATCATGACATGACAGGACTTGTTAATCTGAGAGCTATTCCCCAACTTTCACAGCATCAAACATAGACAACACCAAACATATATCTGCTGTTTACTTATTTCACTCACCTCGACATCATTGCTTTTCAAATTACAAAGACGTGTCCTAATCCATATCACCGACCAATATAGATACAGCCTCTTTCACAGTGAAATGTCGTGTCCGCTTCGGCGGCGTCATTTTGAGTAATGAAGTAAAAAAACGTTGAAATGTCAAATGACAGCAGCCACGCGAATACGACAACAGGTTGTTAGCAAGTTCATTTTGCGATATTGACACAGAGATTATTGTTAGAAAAATATGGCCATTCGCGGCCGCTGTAGTAATTTAAAGAAAGTCCGTAGACAGCCGCTATGGGTCATAAAGAGTTAATTAAAGTATAATTTTGTTAAAAGTTCTAATGTTACTGTCCCCACCACAACAAAAAAATACTTAATGAGAAATTTCACTGCTATTCTATTTCACAATATATGTCCGTTAATATGTTATTAACATATCATATGTGTCATAAAAATTTTACATTTCCTCACTACACGTAAATATGAGCGCACCAGTAGAAATGGGCCTGCTACATTTCTTGGTTGTAAGCAAAGCACATTATCCAGAATTCATAGAGATTTTAGGACATAGTACTGCCCGGTAGAGGTGTATCCAGTTATGGGAGAAATATCAAAGTGTTTGTAGCCAGCACTTTCAGACAGAGGATTTTGAAAAGGAACTGAATTCTCAACTGCAACTGATGGGGTTGCCATGTCGTCGAACATTGAAAGGTGATGCTGTTCCATCGATTTTCTCTTTCACTTCGAAGAGGAAGGCATCCGATCAGCCAACATCAGAGCAGCAGAAAAGAAGTCAAGCTGAGGTAACGTAGCTAACGTTACCTAGCTAACTAGCTAGTGAACTACATTTGTTTTCAGTGCCTTCAGAAAGTATTCACACCCCTTGGTTTTGTTGTGTTACAGCCTAAATTAGATATTTTTTTCACTGGCCTACACACAGTACTCTATAATGTCAAAGTAGATTCATGTTTTTTTAAGCATTTTTACAAAATAATAAGAAATTAAAAGCTGAAATGTCGTAAATGTCGGCTTCCCATCATTACGCACACCTGTCACCATATCAGTGCAATATAGACTCACCTGGACTCCTTCACTTTGTTGATTGCCCCTTCTATATCTGTCTGTTCCTCAGTTTGTTCCCCGTGTCAGCATATTGTCGTTATGTTTCCCCTGTTCAGAAGCTGTCCCTTTTTGTTTTTTATCAGTTATTTATTAAATGTTCACTCCCTGTACTTGCTTCTCGTCTCCCAGCATCTGTCCTTACAAATGGTGAGTTTAAAATGGGTACAGAGTTTAATGGCTGTGATAGGATAACTGAGGTTGGATCAACAACATTGTAGTTACTCCACAGTACTGACCTAATTGACAGAGTTAAAAGAAGGAAGCCTGTTCAGAATACAAACATTCTAAAACATCCATCCTGTTTGCAACAAGGCATGTGGCAAAACAATTAACTTTTTGTCCTGAATACAAAGTGTTATGTTTGGGGCAAATCCTATACAGCACATTACGGAGTACCACTTTTCAAGCATAGTGGTGGCTGCATCATGTTATGGGTAAAGACTAATAGACATATTTTGCACAATCCAGGTGTGGAAAACTGTTCAAGAACTTACCCAGAAAGACTCACAGCTGTAATTGCTGCCAAGGTGATTCTAACATGTATTGACTCAGGGGGTGTGAATACTTATGTAATCAAAATATATTAGTATTTTATTTTTTATTCTAATTTTTTTTACACATTAGACTTTTTCTTCCGCTTTGACATTGCAGAGTATTTTGTGTAGATTGTTGACAAAAAATGACAATTAATTCCACTTTGTAACACAACATTATAAATACTTTCTGAAGGCACTGTATCTCAACCAAAATCTAGCTTTCATAATACGCTGACTAGACATTCCAAAGCATATCAATTTAATTAGCCAGCTGCTATCTGGCAATGTGATTTGTAACTTTGCAAGCTGACATTAGCTTCATTAGGTTACGGTAACCTAACTAACTACCGCAGAGGCTAATGTGACTTTGTTCTATTTAGAGTCCGATCCCATCAACATCTGCATAGGCATCAAGCTCAGCACCAGGAAATAGTGTAAGTCACCTTAAAAAATCTTACTAATCTTACTGGAGTAAATGATGCATTAGTAAGGAGGGGATGGTGTGGTTGACTGACTGGGGTGGGTATTGTATGTGAAGGTTAGTATGCATGATCTATTGGCACGAGGGGGTTGGGTGTATATAGTACCTTGTTTGAGCATGTGTTGATGGGGGGAAAAGTAGTAAAATGTTGGCTTATCACTCACTACTGTGTGTCCTACAGACTAATCCTGCTGATGATGACCTTAACACCAGCTTTAGTAGTACAGCGCCTGTAGACCCATTGGATGAAAGCTCTCAGCCTGGAATAAGCTTAAGCTCAACATCATCTTACTTAGAAACAAGCCAGGACAGCCAAAGGTATTTATGAAAGTACACTACCCTCTTGAGAAAACAAAATCACCGATACAATTAACTGTCTACAAGACGAGAGCTCCTCAAACCTTTCACACCCTTGTAGTCAATTCTTTGGCATGGGGGAGAGGGGCTGTTAGTATACCTTTCTAGCCTATTCACTCGATTGTTGGCAGTGCTTGTCTGCTTAACAGCACCACTAGAGGTTGAAGCAGTGGGTGGTGAAGAAAGTGTATGAGAGGCTTGTACACCTGGCTGTGGAGTGCAGAAAGGACCAGACAGTTGTCAACAAGGAGCCTGATTCACAGCTTCCCAAACCCAACATCCCTGCCAACATCGCCACAGCGCCAAAGCCTGCTCAACCAGCTGCCATTACCCAACACAAGAAGAGGCTCATCAGCTGAAGAACATTCTGGAACCTGCTTGGAACATTCAACCAACACAACATCCATATTCAGTTTGACTGATATAGTAGTATAATATAAAATGCCTATTATGCTCAAAACTGCAATGTGGTATAGATGTTGCTAGTTTTTGTACATATAGTGTTTTTATATATATTCATATATATATATATATATTTATATATATATTTTATATATTTTTTTTAAAATTTATTTTTTACAAGTGACTAAATGAAATCAATAAAGTGTTGACTTCAACTTCTGGCTCAATACATTGTGATATTCGTGAAATATATTTGGATAAACTAGCTTCAGTCTTACTGCTAAAAACAAATTATGTAGGGAGTTGGTGTATCATTCAAACTGAAATTTGTTGGCAAGTGAACATGCTTCAATAGATTAGTCTGTCAAAATAGCAAATAAGTAGACATGGCTTGTATTCAAGACAAAGCTTATTTACTCTGGAGACCGAGGTGAGTTTACAAAGCAGTATGCAGGGGCAGTTATGACAATGTATGACATAGTATATTTTTTATTTTACTGTATCCACTAATGCTCATAATAAATACTACAGTTCTACATAGGAAATACTTGCATATTGTGTGTTAGGTGGTGCAATGAGGTGTTCAAAGTCACTTTGATACTGGGGAGATTGTTGTTATGGAACCTTTCACAGCTCATCTTGAGAGTCACAAACTTCTTTGTATCCAAGCGGTTTTGTCTGTGAGGAAACACAAAAATGCTAGTACACATTCATGGGCAATCATTGAATACGGTATGTATTCCTACTGTAGCAGCATGGTGTAGAATATGAGACATCTCGTAGACACACGTTAGCTACAGCACAAAGAACATGAACAAAAACAACCGTCGTCCAGCTCTTTTTGGAAAGAGGAATTATTTAGCAATCCTGGATAGACGGCCCTTACGAAATAAGATTGCAGTCAGAGTGCAGTGTAACTGCAGTACACAACAGTAGAATTGCAGTTAGGGTGCAGTATAACTTCAGTATGCTGCAAATACTGCGTATAAAATAACACCGTTTTTTTACTGAAGTAATTTAACAGGATAACAGCAGTTAGAGTGCAGTATAATCCAAAACACCACAATCGACTGCAGTTTGTCACAAACCGGCTCAAAGCCCGTAACAAAAGGGAGACAACGGAGATAAGGCATAACAAAATATATATTTATTAACTAAAGTAACTAAGGAAAATATACAATGGTGTGTGTAATCAGTAATCAGTAGTGTAAATGAGTGTTTTGCATGCATGAATGTGATAATGCAGGGTGTTGAAAGGTGCCAAAGCAAACAAACAAAAGGCCACCAAGAACCACAACACAATCTACAAAGGAGTCTGCATGGAGAGAGTCTCCTCCATGAATGTGGAAGAGGTCTATTTATCCTGGGAGACACCGGGCCCAGGTGTTTCCCATGAAGCTGACGACCCTCCCAACTCCGCCCACCGGCATCCTAATAAGGAAACAAGAGCAAAGACAGAATACGGCAGACAGAGTGGGAGGGTCGTCACAAGTTACTGCAATATTACTGCAGTTTCAAAACTGCAATCTTTTTTTGAGAGGGAGTGCATGGTAACATAGCTTCTGTGAACCTGTAAACTAGGATAATGAGTCAACCTAGATATCCTGCAATGTCCTGGGAGATAGGAACATTGAGACAAGTCCAACGGTTCAATTGAACAAGGAGAACCATATCTACTCGCTGCTAGCGTGATCGTGCAATCTGCGAAACACAAAGCCCACAATAATTGTTACAAAACATGATTCCATTCATTTTTAGATCAGACAGCAGGCTCAATCTACCAATGACATCATTTGTCATTCCTACCATCTGGTGCCTTTTTGGTCCGCAGGAAATATCGCCTCATATTTAGTGAAAATGTGGATTGCAAAAGACTTTAAATATAAAGTTTACCATAAACACACAAATCAAATTTTAGTGGTTGCATACACATATTTAGCAGATGTTATTGCAGGTGTAGCAAAATGCTTGCGTTCCTAGCCCCAGCAGTACAGTAATATCTAAAAATTCACAACAATACACCCAGATCTAAAAGTAAAATAATTGTATAAATATTAGGACGTATCTCAAAGAACATTTTATGCTTTTTGTTTTTGGTGGTTGCAGATGTTTTTGCCATGTCCCCGGGTGCTATTCATCAACTTCTATGAGAAATATAAGCCATTAAATAACAAAATATAAAACATCTTTCTTCATTATTTTATAATCCTACTTAAAATCTTTCATCAAAAAGTTTTTTTTTATGATGATTGTATTTATTGTTATTGTATTTAATATTTTCTGTGTCCTTGATTTCACTTTCTACCCTGTTAGTTTGTAGTACCCCTTTTAAACACAGCCCCTTCCCACAATGACATCACATTCAGGAAGTGTCAACATTTTTTTGGGTGTGAAAACAACAGCGCAAAGCTACATAAATATAAACACACAGTTTTGCCTAGATGTATCTCCCCAGAGACCACCAAAGAAAAATCCTGATTGGATCTCTTTTTCTCCTCAGTTTTCTCAGACATTGATATTTAAAAAATACAACAATTATTAGAAGGCTTTGTTGGTTCCCCACTGATATACAGCCCAGTCCAAAATGAGTGGCACCATTGACAAAGATAATAAAAAAACTGTAGAAAGTTAATAATACAAATACAGAGCTACAGGAAACTGACAAAACAATGGAAACACCAACATAAAGTGTCTTAATAGGGTGTTGGTCCACCACTAGCCAGAACAGTGGCTGAAACTATATTGGAGGGATGCAACATCATTCTTCCGCAATAAATTATATAATTTGTTGTCTTGTTGATGGTGGTGGAAAAGGCTATCTCAAGCACCACTCCAGAATATCCCATTATTGTTCAATTGAGTTGAGACCTGGTGACTGACATGCTGACCACACACATTCATGTTATTCAATCATTGCATCCACACTGCCTGCGCGCTTCAATGAGCTTAAAACTTGGTTCTATTTGTGATGCTTGACACGCTGCAAGTCCTGCCTCTCCCATCTCCTCATTGGTTTTTAGGAGCATATACCCACATGGGTGATTGATTGATGAACTGAGGTTCACACTCCAGTCCAGTTGGTGGTGGTAATGCGCCTTAAAGTTGGTGTCCAACCGCCATATAAAGTCCAAAGAAGAAGAAGCCTGAAGGAGGAGAGATTACTAGAATCAAACTCTGTTTAACTTTTATCTGTATATTAATTGTCGGAGTAGAGGACCTTGTTCATTTCAGGTAAAATAACAACCCAATGTTTATATCCCAGGACAAATTAGCTAGCAACAGCAAGCTACTGTAGCTAGCTAAATTGCCATGAATGTTTAATGCTTTTCGACCTGTCCCCAAATTAATTTAGTTGGTTCATTTTGTTTTGATATTTCAACCTACGTTTCTTGATCGCATCTGGTGTGAATGGACAAAATCAACATGCGAGCGATGGCGCACGTAGACGCACCCACACGCATGTGCACACACCCGGTGTAGTCAGCATGTGAGACGGCCATGGCATATGACATCGTTTTCATGCTCATCAAACTATTCAGTGATCACTCGTACCCTGTGGGGTCATAGCCATGGTAGCCAAAATAATGGCCTGCCCAGCCAATACTTGACCTAAGCATGATGGGTTATTAATTGCTTAATTAAGTCAGGAACCACACCTGCTGTGTGGAGCACCTGCTTTCAATATACTTTGTATCCCTAATTTACTCAAGTGTTTCCATTATATTGGCAGTTACCTGTATATTGTATGCTCAACAGTTTTGGAATATAACGTTATTTTATACTAATACAATTGCTCAGAGAAAGATTCTTGTTTAATAAGAAAATAAAAAATCTCAAAAAGATAGGGGGCAAAATGTGTTTATCAATCGGGTTCACGTCCAGAGACTGAGATGGACATTGCAAAATGTTGATTTTGTGGTCAATTAACCATTTCTTTGTGGATTTTGATGTGTTCATGGGATTATTGTCTTGCTGGAAGATCCACTTGCATCCAAGTTCCAGCCTCCTGGCAGAGGCAGCCAGGTTTTGATCTAAAATGTCCTGGTACTGGGTCAAGTTCATAATGCCGTTGACCTTAACAAGAGCCCCAGGATCAGTGGAAGTGTATCATATTAATGAACAAACAAAAAAGTCTTGGCCAGATTATGCACTCAGGGAGTGCCATTTTGTTGAGGCTATGACAACGACGCTAACGGAATAGCAATTTGTAGATCTAATGGTCACCCATTGTTGGCACCAGATATGCCATATTGTAGAATCCAGATAAATCCAACTGTGCAGATGGATAGCTCGTCATCAGTGACATCATTGAGGAGCACTACAGGTCATGTTGCCTGCTATAACACCTTTATAACCATATCATAAAAGAACACAATGCCCATTGATAAATGCCATAATCCGTAATGACAGGCAAACTAGCATAATAGCTATCCCCATAGACTTCCAGTTGTTGCGCTAATGCTTGTTGGCAACTTCTGTCAAACTGCACGCAGAGACAAAGAAAATCATTGCCAAAATCACAAACTATCCCATTAAGGAAGGAAACACACAAGCAACAGTATTTGTCACAGCTGAGCCCCCACTTTAAATCCCCCTTCACATGATATCCTACTGACTGGATGTTTCTCTCATGAGTCATTCGTTTTTGGACTTAATGTTTTAAGGCCCTTCAAGTCTTTTTCACAGTAGTAGCAGCAGGCCTGTCTGACAAGTATCGTTAGATGATGGGGTACTAGTTCAAACGTACCAGGTTAGTACAATGTGGGTCTCCCATCATAAGGTAGGCTACCAAATACCAAGAAAATAGACGGGTTAGTCTTGGTAAAGGAGTTGAAAATGAAGAGATATAGGGGTTGGAGATTAGAAGAGTTGTATCAGGTTAGTATCATGTGTGTCTTCCATCAAAAGGTACCACCTACCATTAGTGACGGGAAAAAAAATCGCAATATTATTGTGGCCGATATTATACTGATTCCTTAACTCCAAGTATCGATTTGTGTATATATATATTTTGTGTTTTTGCTAGCTAGTGTTAGTTTCTGAACAGGTCGCCTGCTAACACATGAAATTAGTGGAACATTTGATGAGAAATGAACACCACAGAACAGTGAGTATTGTACACACCATTGGGTGATTAAACTGTCAATCAACTATGCATAGAATCCCTGATACAACTATTAGTTTACACGGATATGAAGAGGAGGGGAAAGGGGTCAAAGAGATGTTGAGTGAGATGTTTTTGTCCTGTCAATTTCCCCTGTGATATGGATTCAGACCAAGAAGTGTTGTGCTTCAATCTACTATCACTTAGTGATTTCTATCATGAAATTAATTCAGTTGCTAAACGACTTCAAACAATCATGTCCCCTGGAGAAGATTTGTATATTAGAATTACTATTAACTTCAGTAGGGACTCTAGGGAGTGTTTTGTTGTGGTTTTACCTTCTTGTATACAATTACCTACCATGATGGTTGTGGCCCTACTGTACATGCCATGGGCTGCTCCACGCGTATCCAATGTTATAGAGAATGTCCTCTTTGACCCTTGGGTTACTAGGCCATCTCCAATAGCAGTTTGCAATAACTCCCTTCTGGCTCAGCAGCAACAGGGGTTCCTAACTGCTCTCCATTTGGGCGAGCAGTACTCCACCATAAAAACTGTTGTACTGCAGGTTGAGTAAGATCAGTGTTCAATTTGTACTGCTCTACCTATATTGTGCCCTGATGTGTTGGTTAATGGAAATATCTAACATATAAAAAATCTTGGATCTACCAAATCCAGTTTGAGAATTTAGGTAATCCCACCATGGCCACCAAATGTACATATAATGACTGAGTGCTTCTGTTATGTTGTATATGGTTTCTAAACACTCAAGCTTTGTTGAAATAGTATTTATACACTCGAAATGCATTCAACAGCCTAAATACAACTTGATCCCAAATGTTGCAAAAATAAAATTGGGACTGTGTAGCTTTTTTTAGGATGTTGGTCAATGTTTAAAAGGTGTTAACACAACCTAATCCTTCTCTCTCCACCACTAAGATGTACCACTTGTCCTCAATCACCCTGAATTAAAGGTGTGCCCCCTTGCTTTGTAGACAAATATAGACACCAATGCAGATGAGACAGACATTCTCCCAAATTCATTCACTCAACCCATTAATTGCGCCGACCAAGTTGCTTTCAATGATAACAAGGCTTTAGCCATGGTTCGATTTCTATGTGCATAATGTAAGAGTACTTTAAGTCACAAATTCATACTGTACTTTTATTCAGATGAATGGAAGAATGGGGACATACAGTATATGGAGATGTCGATCACTGATACAAGGTGCTTTCTAGATGTGTGCGTGTGTGTGTGTGCCTGAGGACATGCATGCGTGTGTATGTGTTTGTGCGTGTGTGTTGCCGTTGTGTATGTACAATTTGGTGCCAAGTTTGTGCTGCGATTACATTGTAAGACATAGGCCTTTTAAATGTCTGTGTTTGTGCGGGTATGTGTTGTCAGAATCTCTTTGTCTGCACTGTGTGGACTTGCTTTGATGCATTGCGTACACTCAGGGAATTTTCAGGGTCTGTTGTATCGAACCCAATCTTTCAAATACCTTGAGCATTTGCTCTAGTCTGCCTGGAGTGCCAGATTAGAGGGGTATGCAGTTTAGGGACTATTTTATTGGTACATTAAGCCAGGCAAACTTAATCAAGCACCGATAAAGTATTTGAAATTAATTAAAATAGTATTTGAACCCAGGTCTGCTGTGTGTGTGGTGTAGTCTTCATGCACTTCATAGGCCTATACTTACAACGGAACTGTGTGTAGAGCAATGGCTGTAGGCTCAGACAGATGGCTCTTGCAGCAGGGAGGGACTCGCTTCTTAACCGATGTCCCAGCATTCCCGGAGGCTAACGTCCCAATGTGCACCTGTCTATTCGGAAGTGGCGGTGTGAATTCCACTCTACCCAGCCTGCATTGCTTTGCACCTTATCAGAAATGTCAAGTAACATATGGAGAAAAACCCTGTCCTCGTTTAGGCAGAGGTATTTTTAGAGCACCACCTAAGTGCTTTTATCATTGTTTTCCTATGTTGTCCCCTGGGTAAATTTGTGTTCTGTATTTGTTTTTCACAAGTTTATTTGACTCGGCCTGTGTCCCCCTACATTGTATGTCTTCTATTTCTCCTCCTTTTGAATATCTCTGTCCTTCCACCTTTCCCGTTATATATATTTTTTTCGTTATTTAAAAAGTAACCTTTATTTAACTAGGCAAGTCAGTTAAGAAAAAAATATTATTTAAAATGACGGCCTACACTGGCAAAACCCAGACACCGCTGGGCCAAAACACAGCCGGTTGTGATACAGCCTGGATTCAAACCAGGGTGTCTGAAGTGATTTCAAATTTTAACAAACCATACAACTCGATGCACATGGACTACTTATAACTATTTACACTAAACATTTTTCAAAAACACTTTTACTGGAAGATCTGTGCAAATGCAAAGTTTCCAAAGAGAATTTCGGTAAACTCGCCCTTTGTTTTTTTGCGACCATGTTCCCCAAAATCTTTGCTTAATATCTGCTCTCAATTAAAGATTCAAAGATGTCTGCAGAAGGAATGGGGTGGCAGCTTAGACGACACCTTGCCTTTGAAAAAAAATATTTTGGTTATTGAACTACTGAAAGTGACGTGGATTTACACCCGGTAACATAATTGCGGTAACGGAATTTCATCATGGGTCCCTGATCTGTACTACAGAAATGCATAATTATGGATATGAATGTCATTCTCTTCATGGTGATGTATCCTAAATAGGTACACAAAGGTAGAAATATGCAATATCCTCCTTTGAATATTTGGGTATTATTCTACACACTGGCTATTGTTTTTATGACCTCCACCACCAAACAAGACCAGATTTGGTGGGTCTGGACCAAGCAAATCTGAACCAATCATATTTGTTTAAGTTTCACAAGTTTTAACTACTTATCAACGTCCATGGACGTCCGGTGTTTGTCAGTGCTCAGTGGGTGAGGATGCTAGTTACAGTAAATGGAAAGAGCGGGCTCATGGGTAGGTGTCAGTAAGAGCCGAGAGAGGTGACATTAATTAGACATTAATTTCAATTCCAAAAATTCTGTTTGAAATTTTTCTGAAATTTCGTTACCAATTTGGTAACATAATTCTGAGTTTGAATCACTTAATAATTCATAAACAAAATTGATATCAGTAAAAACACTATAAATAATTGATAGGTCTACCTTTACTTGTTACTTCTATGCACTTTCACTATCCTTCCTTGTCATGAGGGAGAGACATTAGAAAATATCTTAAAGATATGTGGGTTTTTGTTAATTAACGGAATTTCAAGGTATAATACAATGTTTCTTAAAATTACAGAAGGCAGAATAAATTATCCTTAACTAAATGTGTTGATATTAGTTGGCAGGGATCTTTACTTTAACAGTATTATGTTTTGATGTACTTATAATACCTTTGAAGACTTTTCTGGTTGATGTTTTCTAAGACCCCTTTTCCATCTGTTTAACAAGAAATCAACCATTGCTTATTCATCATTTTTACGATGGAAAATGGTTGGAAAATGGTTGAAAAATGTATAGCTTAGCTTTCATTTGACACCCAATTTGACATGCTCCTATGAACTTTACATGTTGGTGCTCATGGGTCCTTTTACATGGAAATGACCATATACATGAATTGAATCTACAAAATGTACAGTGTAATGTTAAATGTATACAATGGTCTTTCCCCCTGCTCCAACCTCTCCAACCTATGTATGTGTATGTGTCTTTCGGGGGGGTTTGGGATAAAGTGGAAGTCAAATTTCCATTGGATCTTGTGTAGTCATCTTCATCTTCCTCATCTTCTAGGCCCAGGACAAGAGGAAAGCTCTGGAGGAGACTAAAGCCTACACCACCCAGTCTCTGGCGAGCGTTGCCTACCAGATCAATGCCTTAGCCAACAATGTGCTGCAGCTGCTGGACATCCAGGCCTCGCAGCTGCGCCGGATGGAGTCCTCCATCAACCACATCTCTCAGGTCAGGAGAGATAAACATTAGAGCTGGGTGTTATGGAAATAAATCCATATCGCAACACATTTTCTGAATTTATGCTTAAAGGGAACAACTCAAAACCTACGTACATCTACGTATGGGTTGTTTAAGTTGCATCTCTTTATATTCCCAGTATTACTTCATCAAATCTCTAGTTATCGATTATACACACATACAATTCATCATATTTTCATATCTTCACAGAATCCATATAGAACGTTAGAAATTCTTAGGTACTCACTTCAACTAAATCCATTGGCTCAGCAATCTCCGATAAATAGAATAATGTTTATACCATTAATATGCACCACAGTTTTTTTTATTATCCTTTACTAGTTTGATTGTTGTAGCCGTCAATTGTCCCATTAATAATCACCCATATTAGCAAACGTATTTCATTTCAAACTTCACATTTCTCTAGTATAGGCTACTTATCGAAATGAACGATATCAGCAAAATGCCTGCAATAAGTGATTGATATGGTCAGTGTCGATAATTTCCGATTTATCGTCCCAGCTTTCGTACACATACACACATACAGTGGGGCAAAAAAAGTATTTAGTCAGCCACCAATTGTGCAAGTTCTCCCACTTAAAAAGATGAGAGAGGCCTGTAATTTTCATCATAGTTACACTTCAACTATGGCAGAAAAATGAGAAAAAAAATCCAGAAAATCACATTGTACGATTTTTTATGAATTTATTTGCAAATTATGGTGGAAAATAAGTATGCGCTGATGACTAAACACGTTTATGCAGGCAAATGCTTGCCGCACTGGTCTCATGTCCTAATTTCGATAGCTAGCTAACATGAGCTACTTAGCTCATCATGACTGCAGGCACATGACCTGAATTATAGATCTGCGCTAACTCTCTTGTTTTTTGCAGATTGCATATTTCAGAAAACTAACAAAATAAGCCCACTATCTAACATAATTGGCCCAAACAGTAACAGTTTTCTTTTTGTATCAAGGACGAGTGTTCACTTTAGTGCCAGTCCAGTGTTAGCATATAAGTGGCACAGATTGCTAGCTAGCTAGCTAAGCTAACAATCTTGCTCTCTAGAAAGCTGAGCTAACGACCTTGCTGGCTAGGTAGCCAGCTAATGTTAACCAAGTGAGATGTGATGAGGACAAGGCTGCTTGCTTGGTGAAGTGTACTTTTGATTATATACTTATTCAAATATGTTGGCTGAGGCAAGCTACTACTCTCTCTCACGTTGTGACCTAGGGCTGATGTTCAATGAGCAGATGGTAGAGCTCCAAAATATAAATAAATGACCTCAAATGAGCAGACATTCTTTGTTTCTCCAACGTATACAGTGCATTCGGAAAGTATTCAGACCCCTTGACTTTTTCCACATTTTGTTACATCTAAAATGGATTATTATTTTTGTCTCATCAATCTACACACAATACCCCATAATGATGAAGCGAAAACAGGTTTTTAGAAATTTTAGCAAATGTGTATATATATATATTTTTTTAAAAGGAAATACCTTATTTACATTAGTATTCAGACCTTTTGCTATGAAACTAGATATTGAGCTCATGTGTACCCTGTTTCATTGTATACTCTTTGAGATGTATTGACAACTTGATTAGAGTCCACCTGTGGTAAATTCAATTGATTGGACATGATTTGGAAAGACACACACCTGTCTATATAAGGTCCCACAGTTGACTGTGTATGTCAGAGCAAAGAGATACTTTTGCTGCTTTTTTGGGTTTTCCATGCGAAAGTCTTTTAAGGGATTATGCAAGCATACTTGTTCGGATAGGCTAGTCGACTTCGGCTTGGCGCCAGCTGAACTGAAGCATGCTGATGCCTTTAGAGCAGGAGGTGAGATGAGTTGACAATCCAGGTGTTTTACAGTCTGGTTGGGACTATTAGAGCATACTAACCAATGAGGCTTTCCAGGGATTGGGATTTCCAACCCTAGCTTTGAGGGGGTTAGGGTGCAAAACATCATAGGACACTTGGTGAGAGATTAATTCCTATAGCAAACATTCCTATGAACAGTTTATAGCAAAATCTCCCCAGAGTCTTGACCAAGTGGACCAGTCTTGACCAACTAAACGGTCTGCGTTGGGGCAGCGTTGCCCCCATCTCTCAACTGTCATTGCAGGAATCCTTCTATTAACAGTTAAGCATCAGATGACATGAGACTCGTTTTTACTCATGAACATATGAGTATCTAACTATTCTTAACTGAATTATGTAATGTACAATGACAATTCATTTAAATACTGTCTACATTAGGGCTATTATATAAAAAAACATTTGTTTTTTTAGTTGTTTTTTTTGTCATGCATATAGTTAGGCAACCTGCTTAAACGACAGTACATAATCATGAATGACAATGTTTTCAATCAAAATGAGAAATTATTACTATCTCTTGAAATGAACCTTTTTCTCTTGGAGAAAGAAATATCTTGAAAAAATTGTCAATGCTGATGTACATTTTAAAGAATTTCCAAATTTCACATGCTATTGTTGGGTAAAAAATGTATTTTCTCTACTGTTGGGGAAATGTACTGTCAGGATTACATGAGACTTGCACATAAAGATAGAAGGAGTTGTGGCGTTAACCACTGATGAAGATTTCAATGACCACCCGTACGTAAAAGGTATGCACGCATGACTGTTAGTCGCTTTGTATAGAAGTGTCTGCTAAATGGCATATGTTATACTATTAGTATTATTATTATTATTGATTCAGCAGATCTTATCTGTTTGTGGTAGGCAATCATATGAAGATCCAATCTACAGAGAATGTAGTGCACCTCTTTGATGTCGACCTGAACAGTAACAGAGGAACCAACGCATTTCTAACCACATAGCAAAACCTTTCATTCTCTCTTTCTTCTTTTCTTTCCTGCCCTCTCATTCTCATTTTGTTTGGGATTTTTTGTTGTTGCTGTCTTTCTGTATGAGCTGTTTGTGAGCCCCCTATCTCTGATTCAGACAGGAAATGGGCATGAAGGGTTTGGTGCTGGTTCCAAGCTGAAACTGGGCGTGACCATGTTGTTTCCTCTCCAAAAATAAGTTACAACCTTGTTTTCTATTTTTATCACACGGCACATAAAATGTGTAGCATTGAATGCAGAGAGGTTTGTGTGGCTGCAGCTCAGGGACTTCTTTAAGGTCGTTCCAGAGGGTCAAATGAACTACCTGTCTATTAAATATTCCCTTTATCTCTCACTTGTTGTAACGGATCACTTCGTCGTCTGACGACAAGTATGAAATATCGGACCAATGCGCTGCGTGGTAAGTGTCCATGTTAATTTATTATCTGAACACACAAAACAAAATAACGAAGTGAATGGAAGAAACGAAACAGTTCTGCAAGGTGACATACACTAAACAGAAAACAACCACCCACAAACAAGAGTGGGGAAACGGGCTGCCTAAGTATGGTTCTCAATCAGAGACAACGATTGGGAACCATACCAGGCCAAACACATAGAAATACCAAACATAAAACAAAAACATTGAATTCCCACCCCAACTGACGCCCTGACCAACCTAAAATAGAAACATACAAAAGGAACTAAGTGTCACGTTCTGACCTTAGTTCTTTTGTTATGTCTTTGTTTTAGTATGGTCAGGGTGTGAGTTGGGTGGGTAGTCTATGTTCTTTTTTCTATGTTGTGGTTTTGTGTTTGGCCTGGTATGGTTCTCAATCAGAGGCAGGTGTCGTTCATTGTCTCTGATTGAGAATCATACTTAGGTAGCCATTTCCCACCTGTGTGGTGTGGGTGATTGTTTTCTGTTACAGTATGTGTATGTCTCCTTAAAGAACTGTTTCATTTCGTTCTCCTTTGTTATTTTCTTTAGTGTTCTCTGTTTAATAAATATAATGATGAACACTTACCACGCTGCGCTCTGGTCCTCACCTCATTCCAACGACGAGCGTGACACTAAGGTCAGGATGTGACACTTGTTCTCCATCTCTAGCTCCTACAGCAATGGAATCCCTAAAGAGTAGTTAACCCAGTTGGATGAATAGTGACTGAAGTGTGACCTCATTGCCTAGGGACACACACACACACACACACACACACACACACACACACACACACACACACACACACACACACACACACACACACACACACACACACACACACACACACACAGTCTTGTACAGCTAACCTTGTGGCGACACACAATTCAGTCCCATTCAAAATCCTATTTTCCCTAAACCTAACACTATATCTAGCCTTAACCCTAAACCCCCTAGAAATAGCATTTGACCTTGTAACAAAATGTCTGGTCCTCACAAGAGTAGTTAAATACCTCCACACACACACACACGCACCATCTAATCCCCCCCCCCCCTCTCACACTCACATCATCATCTCTCTCTTACTGACTGAAGTGTGACCTAAATGCCCAGAGACATACACATCCACCCACCCTCATTCCTTCATCTATCGTTCATAAGAATCAACCCTCTGAGGCTCTAACAGGAGACAGGCAACCTGCTGCGAGATCATATCATTTATGACTGTAATTTAAAAGGATATGGGGAGCACTCGCAGCTTCAACTGACCCAGACGGGAGTCATCTTTCGAATGGTCTCCAAGTTAAAGACAGTGTTCTTTGGTCGTGTTCATTAGGGCACACAGTAGGAAAACCTTTTGCAACAAAAAAGGACACGTCCAGTGGAGTTATTGGACATTTCCAGGCAGTCCCTCCCTGTTTCAACCCCTAAGGGCCACTAAATGTGAAATACTGTTGTTGTAGTCCATCAGTATGAATAGTTTATACGCTTTCTTAATGCTGCCGTAAAAATGACTTAATGGAGGTGTTAAACAATCATGGTAAAATGTAATGATCTAAGACTGTAGTAAAAATCTATGACAGACACACCAAACATATGACAGTGTAAAGTCACTGTAATTACATTTAGCAGAGCACTCCTTCCTCTTCCTTGCTTCTAATCCTCTCTCTCTCCCCATCCCTCCATTCAGACAGTGGACATCCACAAGGAGAAGGTGGCACGGCGAGAGATCGGCATCCTGACCACCAACAAGAACACGTCGCGCACGCACAAGATCATCGCCCCAGGCAACATGGAGCGGCCAGTCAGGTACATCAGGAAGCCCATCGACTACACGCTGCTGGACGACGTGGGCCACGGTGTCAAAGTAAGAGCCCCCCCTTCTCAAAGTAAAAGCAACAGACTGGAGTCACATCATCCTCAGCCCTAGTGCCTCATACTGACTTTTTCAGAAAAAAACACTACTCTATATGTAATACTGCATTGACGTCTCCAGTAATCATGCTGGTTTCGGCTTACACAGTTAGTCATCATTCCCTTAGGTGTGTACTAGTCCTTGTATAAATCCATTTTCCTGGGAGGCAAACACACAATTAGCACCAGATTCACGCCTGGAACAGTCATGTAAGTGGTCTGTCTAGCCATTTTATTGCCATTTGATTACTTCCACTTAATTAAATCATGCTAATCAATAAACTGCCCTTTTTAGTTAATGAAGTGCAGTAGGGCGTGTGAAGATTTAACATAACACTGTAGCTGTCAGTGTAGTAGGCGAAGCCATCAGTGGTTACAAGCTTGGCTCCTCTAACCTCTGTCTGTGTCCAAGAACTCTAGGAGGTTACTGGCTGGGAAGTCTGACGCCATCATATCCCCCGTGAATTGTGGGAAAATAATCTTTCAGCTATCTTCCGGTTCCATCTTCATTTTTTATTTTCCCTCCCTTGGATCTCTCTCTCTCTCTCTCGCTCTCTCTCTCTCTCTCTCTCTTTCTCTCCCTCCCTCCCTCCCTCCCTCCCTCCCTCTCTCTCTCTTTCTCTCACTTTGAGCTTGTTGTGTGTATTGGTTGCTGCCTGTCATTGATAGTCCTTTATTTGCCATGGTGTGCTATGCATGAATGAATCACTATATTACTCTTGCTGTGACTGTGTCTTATGTTAGATAATGAGTTTGTTTGTTGATATTCTTCTAACATCCGCTGCAAAGCAATTCTAACCAAGAGAGGCCCTATTAACATATTTGTCTTAGTCTCATGATACAAATGGATTTGAGAATTTGCAGCCATACAGAATTAGTGAATGGATACATGCATATAGTATATAATATGTCTGTCCACTATATTGGGGTTTCCTATAGTGACCAAATTTACAATATGACTTCTCGGTCTACACTTTGGTACTGTACTGTTAACGTATTCCAGCTACTCAAGAACACAAAGAGATCAACATAATTTCAGTCATGACCCCCGATGACATCTGACATTCTGACCTTTTCTTCCCATCTTTTTGACTACAAAACACACAAAAGTTTCACAATGTTCACATATGTAGAAACTAGTATGACGCCGAAGATAATGGATATGATGTTAAAAAGGGGTGAAGTGCACCTTTTAAGATACGTTTCTTGTGTCTGGTACAGAAAGCTGTCAGATTCATGATTCTCAGGACTCGGTAGTGCAATGTACTGAATCTGATGCACCTCCATTTTGATTCCTGAGCCCTCTCAGATTTCCCCTCTCTCCACCGAAACATTTGTGTGTTATAATAATTCAGAGCCATTGATATCAGCCCAGTGCCACAACAGCCACACTGTGTGTGTGTGTGTGTGTGTGTGTGTGTGTGTGTGTGTGTGTGTGTGTGTGTGTGTGTGTGTGTGTGTGTGTGTGTGTGTGTGGATATACATACATATATATACATACATACATTAAATATACATACATTAAACATACACATTTTAATGCCGATGAGGTCCAAGTGGCTGGATGTGTGTGTGTTTTTGCATGTATGTTTAAGCAGACTTGTGTAGTATGAGCGCCATGCGTTTTTGTGTGTGTGTGTTATGTATGGGATTGGGGTTTGTGTGGTGTGTGTGTGGGGCTCATGTACTGTATGTATACGTGTGCATGCGCGTGTGAATAGCTCATTAGCCCAACTCATTCTCACAGCCTATTTCCCCTTCGTTGGGACAGGAGAAGTCCCCAGGGGCTCGCCTTGGACAATGAATACCAAATCACTCTCCTCGCCTCCCGGTTACCGTGGTATCCTCCCAATAGTCATTACTGACAGACAGTTGCCCCTGGAGATGGAGGCGTGTGTCTTCCCCCTACAGACACATCCATAGTGACAGCCCAGGGAGCTTCGCAACAATTACGAATCAGGAGACATTTTAGAGAGACAGGGAGGTCGACTCACCAGTCACTGTAAACGCAAGTCATGTGTTAGACCACACTGACTGACTGACTGATTACAACAGCTAGCTTCCAGTAGAATCCAAATCAGGCATTTGACCGACTGAACTGTGAGCTATCTCAATTAGGGTGCAGGTTTTAGCGGGAGCTAGCTGTCGTTGATAAGGTTCAATATTAGGTGTTGGATAAATAGAGTAGGAAATTCAGAGGTTACAGTTCACTATTCAGGCTAATTCAGGAACTTAATCATTGAGAACTCAAGTATTTTATCCCTGCTACCTCTATCTCTTTTTAAATTATATTTTCACTGTATTCCTAACTAGAATAGTTACAAAATAATACTCTCTAATCCAGTGGTTCCGAAATGTTGTTTGCACACAACTTAAAATTGACAGTAGAAAATGCAGGGGACACCACTTGGGAAAATGATATATTCCCTAGTCAACGCTGTGTGTTCATATTCATTCTATTTTATGTCCCGCAGGCTGTCAACACATGATAATGACATGAAACAAGTGTTAGTCATCTTTCTTGTCTTAACCAATAAGTACAAGAGTTCTTACTATGTCTCCTCCAGTGAGCCCAAGTGTTACTCCTTAGGTCTTACTCCCCTGCTACTCTTAACCAATGAGCACAGCTGTAGTTCTCACTCTGTCTCTTCTCTTAACCAATAAGCACACGTGTTAATCCCTTTGTTCTTATTCACCTGCTACTCTTAACCAATGAGCATGTTGTTTTTTTGTCTCTCTTCTCTTTTTTACTGCCTGCACTCAGTGGCTTAAAGCCAAGGTAAGAGCTGTGTTTCTCCCCCTACCCATGATGCTTTGGCCCTCTAAGCCCCCATTACTCTGAGTCGCCTCATTTCGTAACATCAGTATATGTTGTATGTATATTAAAACTTCATGAGAGAATGTAGTCCTAATATAAGGTCCTTGTTATGTCTCCAAATGATCTAAATTACCTCTCAAATAAACAATATAGATACCAATTACAATACCATTAGAAAACACTAAAAGTGAAAGCAAAATGTTAAATATAAACTGCACCGTACTGTAATAGGATACTTGCACAATGTAACATACAGTAATTGCCTTTGTAAAGGTTTGAACAGTAGGCCACCTATGACTGAGTATCCATGTTTTTCTTTTTCATAGCAACATGGCAACAACCAGCCAGCGAGGGGAGGAGGAGGAGGGGGGACATTATCGAGGACCAATCCACCGACACAGAAACCCCCGAGCCCACCCATGGCTGGTCGTGGAACTCTTGGGTATGGTATCCCAAAAATGTGTGAATGAGTGGGTCTGTCCCTGTGTGAGCTTGTGTTGTGCTGATGCGCACTTAAGTTATTGGTGTGTTTGTGCACATGTGTGTTTTCTTAACGTGCAAAATGTTTTTGGTGTTTGTTGTGTTGACATACGCTTAATGTTCTAAATGTGTGTGTCCTCTCCAGGCGAAACACCCCATATAAGACCCTGGAGCCAGTCAAGCCTCCAACGGTGCCTAACGACTATATGACCAGCCCAGCACGACTAGGCAGCCAGCACAGCCCTGCACGCACTGCCTCCCTCAACCAGAGACCCAGAACACACAGGTAAAACACACTGTACACCCCTAATTTGCAGTGGGCCACTGGAGCGTGTGTGTGTTAGTGTGTTTTACACCTTTCAAACCAAGACGTGGTGAAGCCAAAGTTTTGCAGACTTTTCTTTATATCTGAAAGGTATTGCCAGCAACAAAGCCTGCATGGTTGACCAATGAGCCCAGTTCATCTTGTCATCCAATCAAACAATGTTTTAATGACCACATTTGTGCTGACAACAAAGGGGACCGCTGGTCTCTACACATGGTAGCCGGATTTACTCGCAGTTCAATAGCCGTTTACCGTAGCTCGTCTGTAAGAGCCTTCATGTGATTAAAAACCAAGCGTTCCACTCAATGAAGGCTGCATTTCTTTTGTCCCTCAGAAGTGTTCCTTTTTTTGTCCTTTTTTTGTTCGTCAAGTAGCCAAGCTGATCAATAAAGGGTCGTGAGATTACTTTGAAATAAATCTTATTCAACAAAGCTTTATTAAAATATCAAGTTTGTGATCAGCAAAACAGTGAGCGGACATCTCTTTTTTATCTGTAGGCCTACATTATTTTATCTAGCTCCCATTTTTTTCTTTTAACTATTGCTTGCTTTTTATTTCATATGATTAAAAACCAAGCCTTCCTCAGGCTACCCTTACACTAGGCCAGGAATTGGCCGCTGGTGGCCCCTGGACCCAATTTTTATTTTGGGGGGGTTGACTCAACTTCGGGGTCTCAACTTACTGTTAGATTAATAGAATACACAAGGTGCAATTTCACAATTTGGTTGTGCATCAGCAGTCACTTAATTTGCCCATGTCAGCATTTTTTTTTAGATTTTTTTCTCGCTCTTATTACGCACACCTGTCACCATCATTACGCACATCTGTGCTCATTGGACTCACCTGGACTCCTTCACAGTGTTGATTGATCGTCTGTTCCTCAGTTTTGTTTCCCGTGTCAGTATTATTATCATAATGTAATTTTGTTTCCCCTGTCCATACGCTGTCCTTCCTCTGTTTGATGTCCATTTTCCATGAAATGTTCACTCCCTGTACTTGCTTTTCGTCTCCAGCGTCGGTCCTTACAGAATACTGACACCCCTATTTGAAGCATCAGGGAGATCTTGTTTTTTGTTTTTGGTGGTGACGTTGGGTCTGGGTGCCGCCGATGGTACCGGGGGTGACTCAGCGGGCTCGGCTGGCTTCCACGCCTTAGCTGGCTCGAGAGGTTTCCTTGCCTCGGTTGGCTCGGCAGGCTCCCATGCCACGTCATGCCTCGGCCGGCTCGTCGGGCTCCTATGCCTCAGCCGATCATCAGGCTCCCATCCCACATCATGCCTCAGCCGGCCCGCCAGGCTCCCAAGCTTCAGCCGGCTCGTCATGTTCCCTTGCCTCAGCGGGATCGTCAGGCTTTCACACCTCAGCCGGATCATCGGGCTCCCACGCGTTAGCCGGCTCGTCGGGCTTCTACTCCTCAACCGGCTAGTCCAGCGCCCATGCCTCGGCCGGCCCGTCAGGCTCGCCCAAGCGGGACGCCAAGTGGGACGCCAGGTGGGACGCCAGGTGCCCATAGGGGGAGGCGGTACTGTCACCCCTGCCCCCTCTCTCCCTCGGCTGCCCTTTATTACACACACCTGTCACCATTACTATGCGCATCTGCTCTCATTGGACTCGCCTGGACTCCTTCATGTTGTTGATTGCCCCCTCTATATCTGTATGTTCCTCAGTTTTGTTCCCAGTGTCAGCATTATTGTCGTAATGTCATTTTGTTCATTATTGTCGTAAAGTCATTTTGTTTGATGTCCGTTTATTCACTCCCTGTACTTGCTTCTCATCTCCAGCGTCGGTCCTTACAGTTTATAAAACATTACATTTGGGAGCTGTATAAAGTTGAGTGGACATTTACCCTTTCTCTTGATATCGGATATTTATCCAGCTTCTGTGAAAACTTTGAATGTGCGTAAAACCCTCCAGTCGTTATTGCCTTAATAGTATATGCCCATGGTAGGGGAATTACGGAGCCTGCAACTGTATTGAAACAGCCTATTTAAAAGAAGTTGTTGTTTTTTTTTATTAGAATTTGATTGGAATTATTCACTGTCTTTTTAGGCCTTATCAAAGTAAATGTAATCTTGCCTATTGACAACATTTGGGATACCCACTGTAATCCCTGGGTCGAATCCAGGCTGCATCACATCCGGACGTGATTGGGAGTCCCATAGTGTGGCGCACAATTGGCCCAGGGTCGTCTGGGTTTGGCTGGGGTAGGCCGTCATTGTAAATAAGAATTTGTTCTTAACTTCTTATGTATGTGGGGCAGTATTGCTACTCAGGCCCAGAAGCTAAGATATGCATAGTATTAGTAGATGTGTGTAGAAAACACTCTGAAGTTTCTAAAACGGTTTCAATGATGTCTCTGAGTATAACAGAACTCATATGGCAGGCAAAAACCTGAGAAAAAACCCAACCAGGAAGTGGGAAATCTGAGGTTTGTATGTTTTCAAGTCTTTGTCTATCCAAGATGGTGTGAATTTGGTCCGATTGCATTTCCTAAGGCTTCCACTAGATGCCAACAGTCTTTAGATACTTGTTTCGGGCTTCTACTGTGAAGGGGGAGCGAATAAGAGCTGTTTGACTAAGAGGTCTGACAGAATGCCATGAGCTAAGTCATGCGCGCGGCCGTGAGAGTGAACTGCGTTCCTTTTCATTTCTAGAGACAAAGGAATTGTCCGGTTGAAACATTATTGAAGATTTATGATAAAAACATCCTAAAGATTGATTCTATACATTGTTTGACATGTTTCTATGAAATGTAATGGAACTTTTTGACTTTTCGTCTGGACTAAGTGCCTGCGCCTCGTGAATTTGGATTTGTGAACTAAACGCGCGAACAAAAAGGAGGAATTTGGACATAAATGATGGACTTTATTGAACAAAACAAACATTTATTGTGGAACTGGGATTACTGGGAGTGCATTCCGATGAAGATCATCAAAGGTAAGTGACTATTTATAATGCTATTTCTGACTTCTGTTGACTCCACAACCTGGCGGGTATCTGTATTGCTTGTTTTGGTGCCTGAGCGCTGTACTCAGATTATTGCATGGTGTGCTTTTTCCATAAAGCTTTTTTGAAATCTGACACAGCGGTTGCATCAAGGAAAAGTATATCTTTAATTCCATGCATAACACTTGTATTTTCATCAACATTTATGATGAGTGTTTCTGTAAATTGATGTGGCTCTCTGCAAAATCACCGGATGTTTTGGAAGCAAAAGATTACTGAACATAACGCGCCAATGTAAACTAAGACTTTTGGATATAAATATGAACTTTATCGAACAAAACAGAACATGTATTGTGTAACAATAAGTCCTATGAGTGCCATCTGATGAAGATCATCAAAGGTTAGTGATTAATTTGATCTCTATTTCTGCTTTTTGTGACTCCTCTCTTTGGCTGTTTTTCTGTGACTAGGCGCTGACCTAAGATAATGCATGGTATGCTTTCGTCGTAAAGCCTTTTTGAAATCGGACACTGTGGTGGGATTAACAACAAGTTTATCTTTAAAATGGTGTATAATACTTGTATGTTTGAGGAATTTTAATTATGAGATTTCTGTTGTTTTGAATTTGGCGCCCTGCACTTTCACTGGCTGTTGTCAAATCGATCCTGTTAGCGGAATTTCAGCCGTAAGAAGTTAACTGACTTGCCTAGTTAAATAAAGGTTAAATCTAAAAAATAAAGCCCCAATATCAGTGTGGATGCTATGTATACAGTTGAAGTCGGAAGTTTACATACACTTAGGTTGGAGTCATTAAAACTCGTTTTTCAACCACTCCACAAATGTCTTGTTAACAAACTATAGTTTTGGCAAGTCTGTTAGGACATCTACTTTGTGCATGACACAAGTAATTTTTCCAACAATTGTTTACAGACAGATTATTTCACTTATAATTCACTGTATCACAATTCCAGTGGGTCAGAAATGTACATTCACTAAGTTGACTGTGCCTTTAAACAGCTTAGAAAATTCCAGAAAATTATGTAATGGCTTTAGAAGCTTCTGATAGGCTAATTGACATAATTTGAGTCAATTGGAGGTGTACCTGTGGATTTATTTCAAGGCCTACCTTCAAACTCAGTGCCTCTTTGCTAGACATCATGGGAAAATCAAAATAAATCAGCCAAGACCTCAGACAAAAGATTGTAGACCTCCACAAGTCTGGTTCATCCTTGGGAGCAATTTCCAAATGCCTGAAGGTATCACGTTCATCTGTACAAACAATTGTACGCAAGTATAAACACCACGGAACCACACAGCCGTCATACTGCTCAGAAAGGAGACGCGTTCTGTCTCCTAGAAAGGAAGTACTTTGGTGCGAAAAGTGCAAATCAATCCCAGAACAGCGAAGGATCTTGTGAAGACGCTGGAGGAAACCGGAACAAAAGTATCTATGTCCACAGTAAAAACGAGTCCTATATCGACATAACCTGAAAGGCCGCTGTCACACCCTGACCATAGTTTGCTTTGTATGTTTCTATGTTTTGTTTGGTCAGGGTGTGATCTAAGTGGGCATTCTATGTTGTGTGTCTAGTTTGTCTATTTCTATGTTTGGCCTGATATGGTTCTCAATCAGAGGCAGGTGTTAGTCATTGTCTCTGATTGGGAACCATATTTAGGTAGCCTGTTTTGTGTTGGGTTTTGTGGGTGGTTGTTTCCTGTCTTTGTGTTTGTTGCACCAGATAGGGCTGTTTCGGTTTTTCCACGTTTATTGTTTTGTATTATGTTTATATTTAGTTTTCTTATTAAAAAACATGAACTTCAACCACGTTGCATTTTGGTCCGCCTCTCCTTCCCAGGAAGAATCCAGTTACAGCCGCTCAGCAAGGAAGAAGCCGCTACGGTTTGCAACTGCACATGGGGACAAAGATCATACTTTTTGGAGAAATGTCCTCTGGTCTGATGAAACAAAAATAGAACTGTTTGGTCATAATGACCATTGTTATGTTTGGAGGAAAAGGGGGAGGCTTGCAAGCTGAAGAACACCATCCCAACCGTGAAGCATGGGGGTGGCAGCATCATGTTGTGGGGGTGCTTTGCTGCAGGAGGGACTGGTGCACTTCACAAAATACCCGAAACATTTGACCCAAGTTAAACAATTTAAAGACAATGCTACCAAATACTAATTGAGTGAATGTAAACTTCTGACCCACTGGGAATGTCACAAAAACAAGAAAAGCATTCAAATAAAATAATTTACCTTTGAAGAACTTCGGATGTTTTCAATGAGGAGACTCTCAGTTAGATAGCAAATGTTCAGTTTTTTCAAAAAGATTATTTGTGTAGGAGAAATCGCTCCGTTTTGTTCTTCACGTTTGGCTAAGAAAAAAAACAGAAAATTCAGTCATTACAACGCCAAACTTTTTTCCAAATTAACTCCATAATATCGACAGAAACATGGCAAACGTTGTTTAGAATTAATCCTCAAGGTGTTTTTCACATATCTATTCGATGATAAGTCATTCCTGGCAGTTGGGTTTCACCTCTGAAACAAATGGAAAAATACACGCAGGTGGAGATTACGCAATAATTGCAACAGAGGACACCAAGCGAGCACCTGGTAAATGTAGTCTCTTATGGTCAATCTTCCAATGATATGCCTACAAATACGTCACAATGCTGCAGACACCTTGGGGAAACGACAGAAAATGTAAGCTCATTCCTGGCGCATTCACAGCCATATAAGGAGACATTGGAACACAGCGCATTCCAAATCTGGGGCATTTCCTGTTTGAAATTTCATCTTGGTTTCGCCTGTAGCATCAGTTCTGTGGCACTCACAAATAATATCTTTGCAGATTTGGAAACGTCAGTGTTTTCTTTCCAAAGCTGTCAATTATATGCATAGTCGAGCATCTTTTCATGACAAAATATCTTGTTTAATACGGGAAAGTTTTTTTATCCAAAAATGAAAAGAGCGCCCCCTATATCAAAGAAGTTAAAATAAAGTGGTGCTCCTAACTGACCTAAGACAGGTGATTTTTTAAGAAAATCTGAGTTTAAATGTATTTGGCGAAGGTATATGTAAACTTCCAACTTCAACTGTATATTTACATATTCAAGCCATGAAATAACTTAGAATAATGTGGAGTGTTAACATTTTCAACATATTTAGCAAAGATAGGGTAGCCCCAAATGTTGTTATTTTGTTTTTGTTGGCTATTTATCATACTAGGTTATAACGGACTAACATTAGAATTGAAGTTGATGACAACGCAATACATTTAAAAAAATTAATACACAACTTGAAGAAGCCACATATTTAGGGACAGAGCATGTTCTGATTGGCCAGTGTAGAGTCAAGCCTCGACACACCTACAACAAATGTGTTCATCATAACCCAGCCTATTCGCACCTCCGTTAGCTTTTGCGCTCATAAGTCCTGCAGGGAAAATAGCTAAACAAATTCTGAGACACCCCCGGACCTATGGAGCTACCACCAGCCTAAGACTTGCCATTGTGTTAAGTTTGTTAAAATAGAGCCCATTATGCTCTACAGCTGAATTGTGATAGGAGCTCATGCTGACAATATAATTACAGATTGTCTGACACTCTCTCTTCTTTTGTCATCCTTCTCTTTTATTCTCTCTCTCTATGACTCTCTCTTTACCTCTTCCCCATCCCAATTTCTTCCCCACCATCTCTCTCTCTCTCTCTCTCTCTCTCTCTCTCTCTCTCTCGCTGTCTCCGTCTCTCTCTCTCTCTCTCTCTCTCTCTCTCTCTCTCTCTCTCTCTCTCTCTCTGTGCAGTGGCAGCAGTGGGGGTAGTGGCGGGCGAGAGAACAGCGGCGGCAGCAGCATAAGTGTTCCTCTGGCTGTGCCCACTCCCTCCCCTCCCAGCCTGGGACCAGGTGAGCCCAGCGAAACATCGCATTTAGATTAGCTTTGCATTTAACTAGCCATTCTATTATTGTAGATTCTTTGCTAGCTTAGTATTTAGGTGTCCATTCCATTGAATTAGCTTCTCTTTTAGCCTAGTTTAGCATTCAGCCTTCCATTCTGTTTGCTTCTCTGTTAGCATTGTTTAGTTCAGCAATTAGCTGTCGGTTCTGTCAAATTAGCTTCTCTGTTAACCTATTGGTAGTGTAGCATTTTAGCCTTTTCATTCTGTTAGCTTAGCATTAGCCTTTCTGTCTAGCTTTTCTGTTAGCTTAGCATTCAGCCTTCCATTCTGTATAGGATCTCTGATACCTTAGCTTAGAATTTAGACTTCCATTTTGGTACCTTTTCTTCTCTGTTAGCTTAGCATTTAGCTTTCCATTCTGTTAGCTTCTTATTTTGTTTAGCATAGCATTTAGCTGTCCTTTCTGTTTGACCAGTCTTATTCTTTTAGTATAGCAGTATCGCCTATTTCTATCAGGCCTTTTCCTGTCTTCAACTTAGCATGTGTCTGGTTATTGTGTCAGCTAATCTTTTCATATTCATACGCTTAGCTGCCTATTTGTTCTGTCAATTGGGCATCTCTTTTGGCAAACAATGGTGTTTGTCTGTTTGTTTTAGCCTCATATTATGCATCAGTTTTCCATACAATTCAGCTGTCCATTTAGATCTAGATTCATATGCATATTTTGATGATATTTTGGCAGCACAGTATATCTTCTCATGGAACTCTTTTTTTCTGTCTGGTTGGTTGTTGTACACCAGCCACAGCTGAGTCACTTCCATCCAACCACACATTAAATAAGTGCAGTTAAGACCGGGCCAACTTCAGTGAATTCACTAACTCTCTCACTCTCCGTACCTCTCTCCCCACCTCAACAATGACCGCAGCAGTACCCCAGGGCCCAGGCCTGGGTCCCATCCCCATGTCCCAGTTTGGCACCATCTCGAGGCAGGTCTCCCGCCACAACTCCACCGCCACCTCAGCCTCCATGGTGTCGGCCACAGGTACCTACCGCCGGGCGCCCTCCGGCAGCTCCCATTTCTCCATGTCCCAGCAGCCCCACCTCAACGGGGGACCCGCATACCCCCAGAACTTAGGTAAGACCACGGGAAGAATTTTTGTTGGATTATGGTTGAAGTAATGTTATGTTCAACCAAAGAAGAAAGAATAGACCGTAGTTGGATTATGGTTGAATGTTTGTAACCAACCAAAGAGCAACATCAATAGACCGTCGACTCAGTGTGTCCTGGATAGGAGTCAGTTTGAGGTAGCTCACTTTAATTAGCCCACAGATTGTCAAACAGTGTAACTAGGTTGAACATAAAATATCCTCTGAAATCCTCTTTGATTGATTTGATCTTAACAATACTCTCCATCATTTTAATGCTTCTGGTATTTTTGCAAATGACATAAGTGATCACTGTGCTATTGCCTGTGTGAGAGATGGTACCATTCCTAAGAAATCTCCACGTGTTATTACGAAAAGAACTGGAAGCGGTTTGATATTCAAGGTTTTTTACATGATGTATCTAGCATTGAATGGAATAGAATGGAATGAATCCCTGGTGTTGAACTAGCCTTTTCTTACTTCCACAACGCATTCTAGGATGTATGCAATAGGCATGCCCCTTTTAAAAGATTCAGGATTAAGGGCAAAGAGAACACTTGGTTTACTAAGGAATTTACAAAAATCATAAGGGAACGAAATGCTATGTGGGCTAAAGCAACTGGTTTGCCAGATGATTGGAAGGCTTTTAAACATCTTCTAAATATGGGTGTAGCTATGATCCATAAATTGAAAGCAGACCACTACCTGAAATCTACTTCACAAAATGTAAATAATCCATCCACATTTTGGCAAGTAGTGAAGGGTTTGGAGTGCAAAAAAGATACACAGCTTCCCAAACAATTGTTGGTCGATACACAGATTGTAACTGAGAGAACCTGTAACGGTTTTCTTGATGTGAAGGAGAGTCGGACCAAAATGCGGCGTGTCTATTGCAATCCATGTTTAATAAAGTAACACACTAAACACAAACACTATCAAAACAATAAACTTAACGAAAACCGAAACAGCCTATACTTGTGTAACCTAACACAGAACACTGACATCAGGACACTAAGGACAATCACCCACGACAAACTCAAAGAATATGGCTGCCTAAATATGGTTCCCAATCAGAGACAACGATAAACACCTGCCTCTGATTGAGAACCACTTCAGACAGCCATAGACTTAGCTAGAACACCCCACTAGCTACAATCCCCACACATACACACCACATACAAAAACCCATGCCACACCCTGGCCTGACCAAATAAATAAAGATAAACACAAAATACTTTGACCAGGGTGTGACAGAACCCCCCCCCTAAGGTGCGGACTCCCGAACGCACCTCAAAACAATAGGGAGGGTCCGGGTGGGCGTCTGTCCATGGTGGCGGCTCCGGCGCGGGACGTGGACCCCACTCAATCAATGTCTTAGTCCCTTCTCCTCGCGTCCCTGGATAGTCCACCCTCGCCGCCGACCATGGCCTAGTAGTCCTCACCCAGAACCCCACTGGACTGAGGAGCAGATCGGGACTGAGGGGCAGCTCGGGACTGAGGCAGCTCGGGACTGAGGGGAAGCTCAGGAGTGAGAGGAAGCTCAGGATTGAAAGGAAGCTCAGGCAGGTTGATGAATCTACCAGATCCTGGCTGACTGGCAGATCCTGGCAGACTGGCAGATCTGGAAGAGTCTGGTCGACTGGCAGATCTGGAAGAGTCTGGCCGACTGGCAGATCTGGAAGAGTCTGGTCGACTGGCAGATCTGGAAGAGTCTGGTCGACTGGCAGATCTGGAAGAGTCTGGTCGACTGGCAGATCTGGAAGAGTCTGGTCGACTGGCAGATCTGGAAGAGTCTGGTCGACTGGCAGCTCTGGCTGCTCCATGCTGACTGGCTGCTCCATGATGACTGGCAGCTCTGGCTGCTCCATGCTGACTGGCTGCTCCATGCTGACTGGCAGCTCTGGCTGCTCCATGCTGACTGGCTGCTCCATGCTGACTGGCAGCTCTGGCTGCTCCATGCTGACTGGCTGCTCCATGCTGACTGGCAGCTCTGGCTGCTCCATGCTGACTGGCTGCTCTGGCTGCTCCATGCTGACTGGCTGCTCCATGCTGACTGGCTGCTCCATGCTGACTGGCGGCCCTGGCTGCTCCATGCTGACTGGCGGCCCTGGCTGCTCCATGCTGACTGGCGGCCCTGGCTGCTCCATGCTGACTGGCGGCCCTGGCTGCTCCATACTGACTGGCAGCTCTGGCGGCTCCTTGCAGACTGGCAGCTCTGGCGGCTCCTTGCAGACTGGCAGCTTTGGCGGCATCCTGCAGACAGGCAGCTCTGGCGGCTCCTTGCAGACTGGCAGCTCCTTGCAGACTGGCAGCTCCTTGCAGACTGGCAGCTCCTTGCAGACTGGCAGCTCCTTGCAGACTGGCAGCTCTATGCTAACTGGCAGCTCTATGCTAACTGGCAGCTCTATGCTAACTGGCAGCTCTATGCTAACTGGCAGTTCTGAACAGGCGGGAGACTCCGGCAGCGCTGTAGAGAAGGAATGCTCTAACAGCGCTAAACAGGCGGGAGACTCCGACAGCGCTGGAGAGGAGGAGGGCTCCGACAGCGCTGGACAGGCGAGGCGCACTGTAGGCCTGATGCGTGGTGCTGGCACTGGTGGTACTGGGCCGAGGACACGCACAGGAAGCCTGGTGCGGGGAGCTGCTACCGGAGGGCTGGGGTGTGGAGGTGGCACAGGATGGGTTAGACCGTGAAGGCGTACTGGAGATCTTGAGAGCGGTGCTGGCACAGGACGTGCAAGGCTAGGGAGGTGCACAGGAGGCCTGGTACGTGAGACTGGCACCATCTTCACCAGCCGACTAACACGCACCTCAGGACGAGTATGGAGCGCTGACCCAGGTGCCATCAAATCCCCGACACGCTCCGTCGGGCGAATTCCATGTTTAAAACACCAACACAGCAACTCCCTCATTTCTCTCTCCTCCAATTTCCCCATTAACTCCTTCACAGTCTCTGTTTCGCTCACCTCCAACACCGGCTCTGGTCTCCTCCTTGGCTCCTCACGATAAACAGGGAGAGTTGGCTCAGGTCTGGCTCCTGACTCTGCCACACTCTCCCTGAGCCCCCCCCCAAGAAATTTTTGGGGCTGACTATGGGGCCTCCGTCCGCGCCGCCTTGCTTGCTTCGCAAACTCCATTCTCCTATATCCTTCCGCGCACTGCTCCATCGAATCCCAGGCGGGCTCCGGCACTCTCCCTGGGTCGACCGCCCACCTGTCTATCTCCTCCCAAGAAGTATAGTCCATACTGTACTCCACTTTGGGCTGTTCCTGCCTGTTGACACGCTGCTTGGTCCGTTGGTGGTGGGTGATTCTGTAACGGTTTTCTTGATGTGAAGGAGAGTCGGACCAAAATGCGGCGTGTCTATTGCAATCCATGTTTAATAAAGTAACACACTAAACACAAACACTATCAAAACAATAAACTTAACGAAAACCGAAACAGCCTATACTTGTGTAACCTAACACAGAACACTGACATCAGGACACTAAGGACAATCACCCACGACAAACTCAAAGAATATGGCTGCCTAAATATGGTTCCCAATCAGAGACAACGATAAACACCTGCCTCTGATTGAGAACCACTTCAGACAGCCATAGACTTAGCTAGAACACCCCACTAGCTACAATCCCCACACATACACACCACATACAAAAACCCATGCCACACCCTGGCCTGACCAAATAAATAAAGATAAACACAAAATACTTTGACCAGGGTGTGACAGAACCTCCATTCTGAAAGCCTTGAATACGCATTTTTTAGATGCAGGCAGTTTATTTGAAAAGGTCAATGGTATAATTGAGCCCCCTATGAATTTACATGACATCCCTGTGCACTCCTTCACCAGGTTCTCCTTTTCATCCTTCTCTGTTTCAGAAGTGTGTAAAGCCCTGAAAGAAATTGATTTTAAAAAATCCCCTGGCCCTGATGAACTAGACCCCCGCCTCTTTTTAATGTTAAGGGAATCCCCAAGTTATGGAAATCTGCTTTTGTACTGCCTTTCCTGAAAGGTGGAGATCCTTCGCTACTTGACAACTATCGACCCATATCAAAATTGTCTGTACTGTCAACGGTACTGGAGTCCTTAGTTAGTAGGCAGCTAAGGGTCTACTTCCAAGAAAACAACATCTTAAATGGAATGCAATCAGGTTTTAGGTCTGGCCACAGCACTGTTTCAGCAACATTGAAGGTTTTAAATGACATCCACTATGCTCTTGATAAGAAGTTTGTGTGTCTGCTTTTACTGATTTGTCGAAGGCGTTTGACACCGTGGACCATGCTGTGTTAGTGCAAAGGTTAAGATGTTGTGGAATTACTGGTCATACTCTAGATTAGTTTATAAATTACCTATCAAATCATACACAATGTGTAATGACGGATGGTTGTAAATCTGTGTCCATAGAGGTGTGCTCAGGTGTTCCGCAAGGTTCTATTTTGGGCCCACTGTTGTTCATTTTGTATATCAACAACATTGGGGATCTTATTGAAACAGCGGATGTTCATTTTTATGCAGATGATACTGTTCTTTATTCAAGTGGTAGTAGTTTATCTTTACCTTTGAAAATGCCCAAAGAGCATTTAACATCATACAACAGAATCTGTATGATTTAAAGCTGATTCTAAATTCGGGTAAAACAAAATGCATGGTATTTTCAAATGTCAACCATGTTACAAATCATGTCATTGCTACATTGGCTGGACATACTATAGAGCAAGTTAAAGTGTACAAATATGTGGGTGTGTGGGTTGACGATAAGCTGAGCTTCACTGTGCATGTGGAGAACTTGATAAGGAAGCTCAAGCTGAAAATAGGATTTTATTACCGGCATAAGGCTTGTTTTTCTTTCAAGGCCAGGAAGGAGCTGGTACGATGTACATTACTGTCGGTTTTAGATTTTAGTGATGTTATATACACTGCTCAAAAAAATAAAGGGAACACTAAAAAAACACATCCTAGAGCTGAATGAATGAAATATTCTTATTAAATACTTTTTTCTTTACATAGTTGAATGTGCTGACAACAAAATCACACAAAAATTATCAATGGAAATCAAATTTATCAACCCATTGAGGTCTGGATTTGGAGTCACACTGAAAATTAAAGTGGAAAACCACACTACAGGCTGATCCAACTTTGATGTCATGTCCTTAAAACAAGTCCAAATGAGGCTCAGTAGTGTGTGTGGCCTCCACGTGCCTGTATGACCTCCCTACAACGCCTGGGCATGCTCCTGATGAGGTGGCAGATGGTCTCCTGAGGGATCTCCTCCCAGACCTTGACTAAAGCATCCGCCAACTCCTGGACAGTCTGTGGTGCAACGTGGCGTTGGTGGATGGAGCGAGACATGATGTCCCAGATGTGCTCAATTGGATTCAGGTCTGGGGAACGGGCGGGCCAGTCCATAGCAGCAATGCCTTCCTCTTGCAGGAACTGCTGACACACTCCAGCCACATGAGGTCTAGCATTGTCTTGCATTAGGAGGAACCCAGGGCCAACCGCACCAGCATATGGTCTCACAAGGGGTCTGAGGATCTCATCTCGGTACCTAATGGCAGTCAGGCTACCTCTGGCGAGCACATGGAGGGCTGTGCGGCCCCCCAAAGAAATGCCACCCCACACCATAACTGACCCTCCGCCAAACCGGTCATGCTGGAGGATGTTGCAGGCAGCAGAACGTTCTCCACGGCGTCTCCAGACTGTCACGTCTGTCACATGTGCTCAGTGTGAACCTGCTTTAATCTGTGAAGAGCACAGGGCGCCAGTGGCGAATTTGCCAATATTGGTGTTCTCTGGCAAATGAAGCACAACCCCCACCTGTGGACGTCCGGCCCTCATACCACCCTCATGGAGTCTGTTTCTGACCGTTTGAGCAGACACATGCACATTTGTGGCCTGCTGGAGGTCATTTTGCAGTGCTCTGGCAGTGCTCCTCCTGCTACTCCTTGCACAAAGGCGGAGGTAGCGGTCCTGCTGCTGGGTTGTTGCCCTCCTACGGCCTCCTCCACGTCTCCTGATGTACTGGCCTGTCTCCTGGTAGCGCCTCCATGCTCTGGACACTACGTTTACAGACACAGCAAACCTTCTTGCCACAGCTCGCATTGATGTACCATCCTGGATGAGCTGCACTACCTGAGCCACTTGTGTGGGTTGTAGACTCCGTCTCATGCTACCACTAGAGTGAAAGCACCGCCAGGATTCAAAAGTGACCAAAACATCAGCCAGGAAGCATAGGAACTGAGAAGTGGTCTGTGGTCCCCACCTGCAGAACCACTCCTTTATTGGGGGTGTCTTGCTAATTGCCTATGATTTCCACCTGTTGTCTATTCCATTTGCACAACAGCATGTGAAATGTATTGTCAATCAGTGTTGCTTCCTAAGTGGACAGTTTGATTTCACAGAAGTGTGATTGACTTGGAGTTACATTGTGTTGTTTTAGTGTTCCCTTTATTTTTTTGAGCAGTGTATATATGCAGGCCTCAGCCACTACCCAGAGAGCATTTGATTCAGTGTATCATACAGCCCTCAGGTTAATTTCAAATCAGAAACATCTAACACATCATTGTGATCTCTACAGCGCTGTTGGCTGGTCATCATTGACCTTGCGTAGGCTTAAACACTGGTATACACTGATTTATAAGGCCATATTGGGTAAAATGCCATTTTATCTCTGTTCTTTTTTAGTCAGTTCAATAAATAAATATCAATTACGGTCCCATTCTGATTTACTTCTAACAGTACCAAAAATTAGAACAGGACATGGTAGAAATAGTTTTAGTTACTTAGCTCCATGGTCTTGGAATTCTGTCATGAACATTTTAAAATGTGATGATCTAGTTTCGCTGGAAGAAGAAGAGTGTAATTGTTTTTAAGCCAGCTGTTTTTAGTCAAGACGTTTGTGTTTTTAATGTACAATATTTTTGCTGTACTGTATGTGTGTTTATAGTTTTGTTTAATGTTGTGTTTGTGTATGTAAGTTGTTTTGTCTGAAACGTTGTTCCCTCTGCTGCTATTGGACCAGGTCTCTCTTGGAAAAGAGATGTTATCTCAATTAGAAAAAAACCTGTACACATAAAGGTAAAATAAAAATAATGAAATTGCAGGTACAAGAGAAAGAGGAAATAAATCCACACACACTCACATTAGCAGTCAGACAAAGGGAAATCCAGGACACACATATACACACGCCGACATTAGCTGTCAGACGAGGAGATTTAGGACGAACGTCGCAAACATAAAACCAAGGCATACAGTTTCGTTGTTAGCTCTCACACATAACATTGACCCATAAGAGATAGACTAGTCTGGAGAGGGGAGACAGTGACTGATCTATGTATCTGAAGGCAGCTCTATGGCGGCGAAAATAAATCAGACGTGACTAGTTGAGAGACAACCATTTCATTACTGCTGATTTATGCCCCAGGAGTCAGAGAGGAAAATCACCCTCATGATGATGTGTCACCCTCTATGACAGTGGTTTTCAACCAGTGTGCCGCAAAACTTTTCCAATTCTTGATAACACTCGCTTATAAATGTTACCTGTGGAATGAACCTGGGATTTTGACTTGGGGGCACCAGTGCCGGTAGAAAGAAAATCAATCAGATAATCCATTGATTGAATGGCACACATGGTTACAAATCTGTATCGTTGTTTCAAGCCCGGTGCGCTGCAGCTGTTTTTACATTTGGATCATTTGAGGGGCGCGTATCATGAGCAAAGAAATTAGTATCATTTTACTTTGCCTGTGAGAACCATTAACACGGGCAAGTCTGAGGCTTAGCAGTACCACAGCCTCTTCCATAGAAACAAACGGAGCTTGGCTTTGTGCCTGTGGATGCACCTTTACAATGCAGGAAACCGCTCGTTTCTAGACCTTTCCGTTCAAAGTAAGACCTATTTTACCAGAGCTACATGTTTTCCTTTCTATCTGAGATTTGCGGGATGCTCTTAAAGGGGTACACACAAATTAACCATCATGAGTGGGCCAAAGGAACTATGAAAATAGTTTAAATACACCCAATTTAATCTAATCTTTAATCTAATCTATAAAATGGTTGTCACAGAAAATGAATTATTTGCAGTATGGATCAGATGAGATGAAGGTCATTAACACTTAATACATGATTAGAAAACATTTTGGTGTGCCACATCATTTTTTAGCCCATCAAGGTGTGTCACTGATCAAAAAATGTTGGGAACCACTGCTTTATGACATCATGCCTTTGGGTGGGAACAATCATTACAACACTGTACAGGGGTTAGGGTGACGGTCATTCAATGAAGGGCATAATCATTGTCTACGTAAGATATGAGTTATGCAACCTGTCGGAAGACAAAGGAGTGTCATAAAAAATTTGTATTTTTCAACTGAAGAACAGAAATGCACAGTGTAGCTGTTTAAATTTTATTGCACAGTAAACTAGAAGTTGGTATTATTACACAATACAAAATAAATGTTGACACTTATTTAAAATAATTCCTATAACATTGGGGACTACTCTGTATGAAATGGTACCTCATGGTGTTCATTTCAATTACTCCCAAAGAAACCGAGGACATTTGGTAATAATAATTGGTGAAACTAAATTGTTACAACACAAATAAACACTGTACAGTAAGTATACTGTGAAATATCATGCTGCCAATGCTGAATGTTGTTTGTTTATATAGCCAGTAGGCAAAACTGGTTCAAATAACATCAAAATAACCTAATTTCAACCAGTTTGTTGTAATAACATCATTTCAACCAGTTTGTGGTTGTAATAACATCATTTCAACCAGTTTGTGCTTGTAAAAACGTAATTTCAACCAGCTTTGCCTGAAGGGTAGGTTTTGGTGTCTATGAGCTAATGGAGTCACAGCGTCCCACACTGCCTTTCTATTCGCTTAGCTTTCTTATTGTCTTGTTACAGAACCGCACTTTGTATATCAGTAAATTGCAAGCCACTATCATAGATAAAAGCTTTGTCTATCCTTTAGATAAATCACAAGGTCCAGTGGTTGAATTGAGAGAATAAAATACTCTTACTCTTAAGTGGGTATGCACTCTTACTGCCTTGTTTTGCTCTCTGACAAGGATATTTTTTCCTGTGTTTCTCCTTCCATCTCCCTATCTCGCTTTCTTTCCCTCTCTCTGGTATGTCCATCTGTCTGCCTGTCTGTGTTGCTGCATTTAGTGTCTGTGGCTCCTCCTCCCCCTCCTATGGTCCAGCTGACTCCTCAGATTCCTCTGACGGGCTTTGTGGCCAGAGTACAGGAGACCAGTAAGTAACACACACGCACACAATCAAACACACACACACACACACACACACACACGTTATGTTCTTCTATCCCCGTTGGGACCTACAAATTATTTCCATTTAAAATCCGATTTTCCCTAAACCTAACCCTTACCATACCCCTAACCAAACCCGAAAACTAAACCTAACCTTTACCACACCCCTAACCAAACCCGAAAACTAAACCTAACCGTCATTTTAACCCCTAACCCCTGAGCTTAAAATAGCCTTTGTCCTCATGGGGACGTGAGAAATGTCTCCACGAGAGAGAATTTTCCTTGTTTTTCTATCCTTGTGGGGGCATTTGGCGATTTTTAGTTCCCCAAAAGGATAGAAGAACCAACGCACACACAGGTAACAGCACCTCTCCCTCAGCCTTACATTTCACACTGTCGCCTATTAGTGCTCTTTTATGCTGTGTCTGTCATGCCTTCCTCGTACGCTGGCTACTGCCTTTAGACACACCCCTCCAATGTTTTGTCTGTTGCCATGGTCACTGAGAGACAGTGGTGAGATTTATATGGTTCTACCTTTGTCCACTGAAGACACGTGACTTAACGTTTGGAAAACCGCATAGTGTCAGCCAAGTCAAACACGGTTTTAATCAGACAGGGCACGTCTCAGGGATCCTCCAACATCCCTACTGTACACAGCAGCTGTTTCCTTGTCCAGGTGACTTTAGTCGTTAATCCAGCTTTCAAATGACAGTTTGATCCTTACTTTCCTTATTTTGCATTTGCATTTCACCTCAAGAAACCCTACTAGCCATATCTGAACTACTGTGTCTGTTTTATGCATACAGTGGATTCGGAAAGTATTCAGAACCTTTTACTTTTTCCACATTTGGTTACGTGACAGCCTTATTCTAAAATGGATTAAATAACCATTCTCATCAATCTACACACAATACCCCATAATGACGAATACAGGTTTTTAGACATTTTTGCAAATGTATTAAAAATAAAAAACAGACATACCCTCTTTGCATAAGTATTCAGACCCTTTACTATGAGACTCGAAATTGAGCTCAGGTACATCCTGTTTCCATTGATCATCCTTGAGATGTTTCTACAACTTGATTGAAGTCCACCTGTGGTAAATTCATGATTGGACATGATTTGGAAAGGCACACACCTGTCTATAAGGTCCTGCAGTTGTCAGTGCACGTCAGAGCAACAACTAAGCCTTGAGGTTGAAGTAATTTTCCGTAGAGCTCAGATACAGGATTGTATCAAGGCACAGATCTGGGGAAGGGTACCGAAACATGTCTGCTGAATTGAAGGTCCCCAAGAACACAGTGGCCCCATCATTCTTAAATGGAGAAAGATTGGAACCACCAAGACTCTTCCTAGTGCTGGCCGCCTGGCCAAACTGAGCAATTGGGAGAGAAGGGCCTTGGTCAGGGAGGTGACCCAAGAACTCGATGGTCACTCTGACAGAGCTCTAGAGTTCCTCTGTGAAGATTTGAGAACCTTCCAGAAGGACAACCATCTCTGCAGCCCTCCACCAATCAGGCCTTTCAGTAAAAGGCACATGACAGCCCACTTGGTGTTTGCCAAAAGGCACCTAAAGAACTCTCAGACCATGAGAAACAAGATTCTCTGGTCTGATGAAACTAAGATTGAACTCTTTGGCCTGAGTGCCAAGCATCACGTCTGGAGGAAACATGGCACGATCCCTACGGTGAAGCATAGTGGGGGCAGCATCATGTTGTGGGTATGTTTTTCAGCGGCAGGAACTGGGAGACTAGTTAGGATTGAGGGAAAGATGAACAGAGCAAAGTACAGAGAGATCCTTGATGAAAATGCGCAGGACCTCAGACTGGGGCGAAGGTTCACCTTCCAACAAGACAACGACACTAAGCACACAGCCAAGACAATGCTGGAGTGGCTTCGGGACAAGTCTCTGAATGTCCTCCTCCAGCCAGAGCCCGGACTTGAACCCGATTGAACATCTCAGGAGAGACCTGAAAATAGCTGTGCAGCAACGCTCCCCATCCAGCCTGACAGAGCTTGAGAGGATCTGCAGAGAAGAATGGGAGAAACTCCCCAAATACAGGTGTGCCGAGCTTGTAGCATCATACCCAAGAAGAATTGAGGCTGTAATTGCTGCCAAAGGTGCTTCAACAAAGTACTGAGTAAAGGGTCTGAATACTTATGTAAATGTGATATTTCATTTTTTTATTTGTAATACATTTGCAAATATTTGTTTTTCCTTTGTCATTATGGGGCATTGTGTGTATATTGATGAGGGGGGAAAAAATTATTTCATCAATTTTAGAATAAGGCTGTAACGTAACAATATGTGGAAAAAGTCAAGAGATCTGAATACTTTCCGAATGCATGGTATAATAAGAGAAGACACTGTTCTGTCATGCTATCTGCTGGCCAGTATAGGTCATCACACGTCTGAAAGATCAGGCTCATGCATGGCATAGAATGTAATTGAATAGAATAGACAGGAATATTGGTAGAATAGAATACAATTGCGGTAGAATAGAATACAGGTAGAATATAATATAATGGAATGGAATAGAATACTGGTAGAATAGAATGTAATATAGACTGAGTGTACAAAACATTAGGAATACCTTCCTAATATTGAGTTGCACCCACTTTTGCCCTCAGAATAGTCTCAATTCGTCGGGTCATGGACTCTACAAGGTGTCGAAAGCGTTCCACAGGAATGCTGGCCCATGTTGACTCCAGTGCTGGTGGTGGACCATTCTTGATACACTGGAAACTGTTGAGAGTAAAAAACCCAGCAGTGTTGCAGTTCTTGACTGTGCCTGGCACCTGCTACCATACCCCGTTCAAAGGCACTTAAATATTTTCTTAATTGTCTCAAGGCTTAAAAGTCATTCTTTAACCTGTCTCCTCCCCTTCATCTACACTGATTTAAGTGGTATTTAACAGTTGGCATCAATAAGGGATCATAGCTTTCACCTGGATTCACTTGGTCAGTCTGTCATGGAAAGAACAGCTGTTCCTAATGTTTTGTACACTCCCTGTATATGAATTCATGTTTTGTTTGTATGATGTTACGGAGCAACACACTGGTAGGGGCAGATTTAAGTTATTTGTTCAGTTTGGAGTGGCGGAGCTAAGACCATTTCAGAAATGTTATAATTAGCTTTTATTGTTTAAAGAAACCATGAAAGAGATTGGTGTGTTTTTTCACTATTTCATCATGGCATGGGGTTGTGACAGACAGACATTTGTTTCAAATCTATCACTTGATGGTTTCATTTCAGAGAGACAAATTAGCTTGTTTTTTTGCCAAATGCTATATATCTGCCTCACTGTCAGAGAAATAAGTAGTACTGCTAGCTTTTACACAGTCAAATGTAGCAAATAACTTCATTTTTAATTAAGAAATCTACAAATGATATATTTGTGACATCAATATAATTATTTGTAAAGAATTATAATTCAATACAGCAATATGAGATCTGTATGTAAAACATTTACATTTGACATTTTAGTTATTAGGCAGATGCTCTTATCCAGTGGCTTACAGTAAGTGTGTTCATCTTAAAATAGCTAGGTGAGACAACCACATATCACAGTAAAATGTACAGGATACAAACATTGCATTCAAGCTGAAACAATGGATATGTAGCGTTTAGCAAAAAAAACTAATTAATTAAAAATCAGAGAACAGTCATATTTTACACATACATTAAGGTACCCATAAGAAATAATTTCTGACGAAAAAACACATATGACAAATGTGTGGAGATAGCATTTTGGAAATAAACTTAAACAGTTGTTCCTGTTTATGCTACAGTATATATATTTAGGAGTTTTTCCTGGTCAGGTCACATGGTCAGGTGAAACCCCAGGCCATAGTATAGAGAAATTATAATGGCATCTTTTTGTAGGGACTAACTCCGCCATGATTCGTTGGACAAAGCCTATGGGGAAATGAGTGGTGTTTTTGATAGGGTTTTTGGATATATGCCGAAAATAAGGTATGTGTGATAAACACAGGCTTAGGAGATCTCATACGTTTTGTTCTATGAGATCATCTTCATCAGCTAACGTCACTTTTTGTGAATTTGTAAGCATTTATGTAGTTAAACAAAGCACAAAGCATAAAGGTAATGTTAACTGACTGGTATTATCTCATAGAACAAAACGTATAAGATCTGCCAAGGCTGTGTTAAGTTCAGATCTTATTTTCAACGTTTATCCCAAAACCCTATTCTTTCCCCATAGGAATGGCTGAACGAATCAGAGGTCACTCATTTCCGTTTTTTTTAGCACTACAAGCTAGCGAGCGCTATTGATATTACACAAATAAATATAATTACTATTACAGACATATAACAGACACTATGAAATTGTGCTTCCATAATGTCAAATGTATTTTCCTCTCCCCTCCTGTTCAGTAACAGACAGCCCGGACCCCCTTCCACCGCCCCCTCCCGAGGACGTTGTCATGTTTGAGGAGCCCTCGCCCCCTCCCCCGCCCCCACCAGTGGACTACCAGGGGGATGAGGAGGCGGCCGTGGTGCACTACAATGACCCTTATGCTGACGAAGACCCCCACTGGGCCCCCAAGTCCTACGTAGAGAAGGGTGAGTTTGACTGGTACCCCCGGAACTTTAGTGACGTCATACACTGATATCAGTTTGAGCATGATTTACATGCTGTTATAAGCTTGTTTTAAACGGTGCAAAACAAATGTCTGTGGAGACAAAGTATCATACTTATCCAAATCCAAAGGACCAATTAAGTAGTATAGGACAGTTACAGTACAGATACACCCACAAATTGTCACTCTTGGGTGTAGGCCTACTATATTATACTATACTATATTATAGTGCTGTATCTCTTTAAGTAATTATTTCACGTACAGCCCTATTCCCATCAGCTGTTCCCCCTCACTCTGTTCGGTCTATGGTCAGGTCGTTATTGTAAAAGAGAATCTGTTCTCAATAATTTACCCGGTTAAATAAATCATTCAAATGTTTTTTACAGTGGTGGCCATTTATGACTACTCCAAGGACAAGGAGGACGAACTGTCCTTCATGGAGGGCTCCATCATCTACATCATCAAGAAGAACGACGACGGCTGGTACGAGGGCGTCTGCAACGGCGTCACTGGCCTCTTCCCCGGCAACTACGTAGAGTCCATCATGCACTATGCAGACTAAGGGCGGACATTTTGACAGTGCAAAAACGGCAAGATGTTACAAAAAAACGTGCTGAGTTTAGTATTTGAAACGATAAGGTAGCTTTTAGTAAGATTTTGGCATTTGTTTTGCACGGTCAAATTGTCCTGAAAGCCCCCCATCTCTTATCCACACAGAAAAACGTCAATCTTACTTTTACAGAAAACAAAAGAAAGAATAAACAAACAAACAAACAAACGTAGTGAAGTGCATTGCGACATGAGTGACCGAATGTTTGTTTTTGTCCGTGTCCAAATTGCAATGTTACAAAACAAGCAAAATATTCAATTTACTATGCTACATGTTGGAGGGAGGGGTGGGTTGGGGAGGTGGGCCAAGGGATAGGGAATAGGAGTTTTGAATGCTAAAAGATATGAACATTAATTTGCTTATTTCTGGTGAATTTATTTAGTTTTGTTTACAGTACCAGTCAAAAGTTTGGACACACCTACTCATTCAAGGGTTTTACTATTTTCTACATTGTAGAATAATAGTGAAGACATCAAAACTATGAAATAACACATATTGAATCATGCAGTAACCAAAAATAAAAGTTCCAGGTGAAGCTGGTTGAGAGAATGCCAAGCGTGTGCAAAGCTGTCATCAAGGCAAAGGGTGGCTACTTTGAAGAATCTCAAATATAAAATATGTTTGATTTGTTCAACACTTTTTTGGTTGCTACATGATTCCATAAGTGTTATTTCATAGTTTTGATGTCTTCGCTATTATTCTACAATGTAGAAAATAGTAAAATAAAGAAAAAACCTTGAATGAGTAGGTGTGTCCAAATTTTTTACTTGTACTGTATATATACAGTGCATTCGGAAAGTATTTAGACCCCTTGACTTTTTCCACATTTTGTTAGGTTATAGCCATTTTCTAAAATTGATTAATGGATTTTTTTCCTCATCAATCTACACACAATACTCCATAATGACAAAGCAAAAACAGGTTTTATACATTTTTGCTCATTTAGAAAAAAACAACAACTTAAATATCACATTTACATAAGTATTCAGACCCATTACTCAAGACTTTATTAATGTACCTTTGGCAGCATTTGCAGCCTCGAGTCTTCTTGGGTATGACGCTACAAGCTTGGCACAGCTGTATTTGGGGAGTTCTCCCATTCTTCTCTGCAGATCCTCTCAAGAGGTGTCACTACAGAACCGAGTTCGATCCCGGGCCGTGTCTTTATAAAATGGCGCCGGAGCAGAAGGCAGACGTTTTACCTGCCCACAACCAATTGTGCTTTTTGTTTGTTTATCTGCGTTGTTTGTGATAAAGTTTTTTAAACTATTTTTGTACATAATGTTGCCGCTACCGTTTCTTATAACCGAAAATAACTTCTAGACATCTGGACTGCGATTACTCACCACGGACTAGCAGACTCCTTTTTCTTCTTTCACGACTCTGACAAGCCCGAGGCAGAGGATATACGGCTCCCTCGGAAACAGGCCCCGACCCCAGTGATCTGCGTGATGCGGAGGCTGAGAAAGGGAGGCCGGAGGGCGGGCTGCTTTCTGAGGAGTAGGAGACGATTGAATAAACCCCCACTCCCCTCAATTCTGCTTGCAAACATGCTATCTTTGGACAGTAAAATTGACGAGTTATTGGGAAGATTAAACTGCCAACCAGACTTTAAAAACTGTAACATCTTATGCTTCAAGGAGTCGTGGCTGAACGACGACAATATCAACATACAGGATAGAACAGAGGCGTGTGGTAAGATAAGGGGCGGCGGTCTATGTATTTTACAGCTGGTGCACAAAATCTAAGGAAGTCTCAAGCTATTGCTCGCCTGAGGTAGAGTTTCTCATGATAAGCTGCAGACCACATTACCTACCGAGAGAGTTTTCATCTATATTCTTTGTAGCTGTTACATACCACCACAGTCAGAGACTGACGCCAAGATAGCATTGAATGAGCTGTATTCCGCCAAAAGCAAACAAGAAAACGCTCACCCAGAGGCGGCGCTCCTAGTAGCCGGGGACTTTAATGCAGGGAAACTTAAATCGGTTTTTCCTCATTTCTATCAACATGTTAAATGTGCAACCAGAGGGAAAATAACTTTGGACCACCTATACTCCACACACAGAGACGCATACAAAGTTCTCCCTCACCCTCCATTTGGCAAATCTGACCATAATTCTATCCTCCTGATTCCTCCTTTCAAGCAAAAATGTAAGCAGGAAGCACCAGTGACTTGATCAATAAAAAAAGTGGTCAGATGAAGCAGATGCTAAGCTACAGGACTGTTTTGCTTGCACAGACTGGAATATGTTCCAGGATTCCTCCAATGGCATTGAGGAGTACACCACATCTGTCATTGGCTTCATCAATAAGTGCATCGATGACGTCGTCCCCACAGTGACCGTACATACATACCCCAACCAGAAACCATGGATTACAGGCTGCATCTGCACTGAGCTAAAGGCTAGAGCTGCCGCTTTCAAGGCGCGGGACTCTTAACCCGGAAGCTTATAAGAAATCCCGCTATACTCTCCAACGAACCATCAAACAGGCAAGCATCAATACAGGACTAAGACCGAGTCATACTACACCGGCTCTGACGCTCGTCGGATGTGACAGGGCGTGCAAACCATTAGACTACAAAGGGAAGCACATCCGAGAGCTGCTCAGAGACAAGAGCCTACTGGACGAGCTTAACTACTTCTATACTCACATGCATGAGAGCACCAGCTGTACTGGAAGACTATGTAATCACACTCTGCAGCCGATGTAAGACCTTTAGACAGGTCAACATTCACAAGGCTGCAGGGCCAGACGGATTACCAGGACGTGTACTGCGAGCATGCACTGACCAACTAGCAAGTGTCTTCGCTGATATTTTCAACCTCTCCCGGTCCAAGTCTGTAATACCAACATGTTTTAAGCAGACCAACATAGTGCCTGTGCCCCAAAACACTAAGGTAACCTGCCTAAATGACTACCGACCCATCACTCACGTCTGTAGCCATGAAGTGCTTTGAAAGGCTGGTCATGGCTCACATCAACACCATCATCCCAGAAGCCCTAGACCCACGCCAATTTGTATACCACCCAAACAGATCCACAGATGATGCATTCCACACTGGAATGGGCATTCCACACTGCCCATTCCCACATGGACAAAAGGAACACCTATGTAAGAATGCTATTCATTGACTACAGCTCAGCATTCAACACCATAGTGCCCTCAAAGCTCATCACTAAGCTAAGGACCCTGGGACTAAACGCCACCCTCTGCAACTGGATCCTGGACTTACTGACAGACCGCCCCCAGGTGGTAAGGGTATGTAACAACACATCCACCACGCTGATCCTCAACACAGGGGCCCCTCAGGGGTGCGTGCTCAGCCCCCTTGTGTACTCCCTGTTCACTCATGACTGCATGGCCAGGCATGACTCCAACACCATCATTACATTTGCAGATGACATAACAGTGGTAAGCCTGATCAACGACAACAATGAGACAGCCTATAGGGATGAGATCAGAGACCTGGCCGTGTGGTGCCAGGACAACAGCCTCTCTCTCAACGTGATCAAGACAAAGGAGATGATTGTGGACCACTAGAAAAAGAGGACTGAGCATGCCCCCATTCTCATCGACGGGGCTGCAGTGGAGCAGGTTGAGAGCTCCAAGTTCCTTGGTGTCCACGTCACCAACAAACTAACATAGTCCAAGCACACCATGAGAGTTGTGAAGCGGGCACGACAAAACCTATTCCCCCTTAGGAGACTGAAAAGATTTGGCATGGGTCCTCAGATCTTCCAAAAGTTCTACAGCTGCACCATCGAGAGCATCCTGATTGGTTGCATTACTGCCTGGTATGGCAACTGTTTGGCCTCCGACCGCAAGGCACTACAGGGAGTAGTGTGATAGGCCCAGTACATCACTGGGGCCAAGCTTCCTGCCATCCAGGACCTCTATACCAGGTGGTGTCAGAGTAAGGCCCTGAAATTTGTCAAAGACTCCAGCCACCCTAGTCATAGACTGTTCTCTCTGCTACCACACGGCAAGCGGTACCGGAGCGCCAAGTCTAGGCCAAAGAGGCTTCTAAACAGCTTCTGCCCTCAAGCCATAAGACTCCTGAACATCTAGTCAAATGGCTACCCAGACTATTCACATTGCCCCCCTCCCCTCTCCACACCACTAACACACTCTCTGTTGTCATCTATGCATAGTCACTTTAATTAACTCTACGTACATACTACCTCAACCGGTGCCCCGCACATTGACTCTGTACCGGCACCCACCTGTTTATATTGTTATTTTCTACTGCTCCTCTTTAATTACTTCACTTTTATCTCTTACCCTTATTCATATTTTTTGAAACTGCACTGTCGGTTAGGGGCTCGTAAGTAAGCATTTCATTGTAAGGTCTACACCAGTTGTATTCGGCGCATGTGACTAATAACATTTGATTTGACCTAGAGTTCCATGAGGCGGCGCACAATTAGCCCAACATCAAATGGGTTAGGGGAGGGTTTAGCCATCCGGGTTGTCCTTGTCCCATCGCGCTCTAGCAACTCCTGCGGGCCAGGCACATGCACGCTGACATGGTTGCCAGTTGGACAGTGTTTCCTCCGACTCATTGGTGCGGCTGGCTTCCGGATTAAGCGAGAAGTGTTTTAAGAAGCAGTGTGGCTTGGCAGGGTCGTGTTTCGGAGGACGGATGGCTCTCGTCCTTCGCCTCTCCGGAGTCCGTACAGGACCACCCTGACCAAGGCCCCTTCTCCCCCGATTGCTCAGTTTGGCTGGGCGGCCAGCTCTAGGAAGAGTCTTGGTGGTTCCAAACTTCTTCCATTTAAGAATGATGGAGGCCACTGTGTTCTTGGGGACCTTCAATACTGCAGAAATGTTTTGGTACCCTTCACCAGATCTGTGCCTCGACACAGTCATGTATCTGAGCTCTACGGACAATTCCTCATGGCCATGCACTGTCAACTGTGGGATCTTTATCTAGACAGGTGTGTGCCTTTCTAAATCATGTCCAATCAATTGAAGTTAACACAGGTGGACTCCAATCAAGTTGTGCAAACATCTCAAGGATGATCATTGGGAACAGGATGCACCTGAGCTCAATTTCAAGTGTCATAGCAAAGGGTCTGAATATTTATGTAAATAAGGTATTTCTGTTTTTTATTTGTAATACATTTGCAAAAAAATGACTGTTTTCAGTTTGTCATTATGCGGTATTGTGTGTAGATTGATCAGATGATAATTTAAAAAAAATCAATTTTAGAATAAGGCTGTATCGTAACAAAATATGGCAAAAGTCAAAGGGTCTGAATACTTTCCAAATGCACTGTATATGTATATATATACTGTAATGTGAGAAGCTGCCAGTTTGTGTGTCAGTAGTGTTTTACCTGTGATTTGCCATCTGTCTTTTGAGGGGTCAATGGCATGCAAAGTTGTGCCAGGCAGGGATGATGTTACTCGCTCTTATTTAGTCATTGGTGGGGTTTTCTTTGATTTTTCACTTTTAGTGCCATTTCTACCCTCAGTTTAGCCAATTGTCACTTGATATTACGTTTTTTTAATGTCGTTTTTTTCATGTAATTTTTTAAAATGATATCTTCTTATTTTATGCTGTCAGGCTACTGTAGCAAAACGTGAAGAAACTGATTATTGTACGTTCTACTCCATCATGGTTCCATTGTGTTGGAATGTCTGCACTGATTAGTTCTCAATGGCTTTTTATATGACATCAATCACATGGCTTTGATTGCAACACACGTTTGATTGCGTTCTGGCTATCCAAACGTTGCATTATCGTTGTTAGTTATATCAACCTGGCTTTGACAGTGGGCTCTGGTTAGGTGCTTATCTTTGGTACTTGATAACCATCATCAACACAACCTCAAAACAAGGACGCAAGACTGTCAAAAAAAATGGTGTAGGCTACTAGCCTACTTATTGAGCAGAACAGAGTGATTTGTAACAGTGGTAAACATTCAATCTTGAGTGTAACCTTGCTCTATCATTTCTATCACAATGAATGTAGGCAATTCAGCAGTGCATTGTGGACTCAAATGTACTACATTGATTGTATTTAAAAGATGCAGACACATTTGTGCCACACAGTTATGATGAACTAATATTCCACACACATTTTCAGTGCATAGTAATGCCTACACAACTTTATTGTAAACATGACATAATGACATTATAACTAAATACTTCCATGCAAATATGTAGGTTGCTTGTAGTTGGATGGCCTTACATCCTGTCATTTGAGGTTTATTTTTCATGAGCCATCAGTGATGTTACGGTTATGACAATAGGTTGTGACCACTTGGAGTAGGCGTTATGACGCACAGACAAAGTTAAGTTAAAGCTGGCCACGTGCGGCCTCCCGAGTGGCGCAGTGGTCTAAGGCACTGCATTGCAGTGCTAGCTGTGCCACTAGAGATTCTGGGTTTGAGTCCAGGGTCTGTCACAGCCGGCCACGACAGGGAGACCCATGGGGCGGCTCACTATTGGCCCAGAGTCGTCCAGGTTAGGGGAGAGTTTGGCCGGCAGGGATGTCCTTGTCCCATCGCGCACTTGCAACTCCTGTTGGGGGCCGAGCGCAGTACACGGTCGCCAGGTGCAGTGTTTCCTCTGACACATTGTCGTGGCTGGCTTCCGGGTTAAGTGGACATTGTGTCAAGAAGCAGTGCGGCTTGGTCTGTTTTTTTCAGAGGACGCACAGCTCTCGACCTAGAGAAAGAGAATGGGAGGGAGAGAGAGAGAAAGGGATAAAGAGAGAGAGAAAGAGAGGGAACGTGTGTGAGAGAGAAAGAATGAAAAATAACTAGAGTGAGAGACAGTGGAGGAGAGAGAGAGAGAGAGAATGAAAGTAAGAGAGAAAGAGAAAGCAGAGAGAGAGAGACCTGTCGTCCCCTGGTTCCAAATATAGTATACTCTGTTATTGTGGCTTTTTTTTATTAATTAAAGACTCAGACATGACAAAATCCGTTTTCGTTCGGAGCATTGCTTTGTACAGACGTTTGTTTGGCTTTTTGGCTCGATGAGACAAGACTGTAATTACCAATTGGATACCATGAAATTGGGGAGAAAATCTTCAACACAAACAGTATTCAACGTCAATGTATGCATACATTCTTTTACTGAGAATAATAATTTGCCACTACATCCAGTTATTGACTGTACTTTTAACTCTTCCATCATTTTTGGTCATTTTTGTGAGAGAAAAAACTACTTTCCCTACCTAAGCATTTTTAGCATTCCATTTTGTTGTTTTGAAATACTTTGTCTGAGACTGCTGTACATGGTTAAGTAGCGGTGTGTGTTTTTATTTATTTATATTTTCCTAGAAATATATGAGACAACCACTCACATGCAGCAGAACATTGCATGTATGTTTACCACTAAAAGCCTAAAACATTTCAGAGCACCAGGGCTCAAGGCATCTTGATTTTATGTCTGTTTTCTTATATGAAATGTGGAAAAAGTGATGATCTGTAACTTAAATGTTCATGGGAACATAATCTGATTTTTTTTTTTCCTCTTGGTTTGTATATATAATGTGTTAATTGAAATGTATGTACAGTCCTTTTGTAATAAACAGCTCGCCGAAACAACAAATGAAGCTGGTCTTTGGTGGGGGATTTCTCCTTGGGACAGTTAAAGAACAGCATTGGAAATCCAATGGCTTTCTATGGCTTTTTGCCAAACAAATTAACACCAGATAATACTTCCCATAAAGCCACACACACACACACACACACACACACACACACACACACACACAGTGGAGGCTTTTCAGAGGAGGACGGGGAGAACCATGCTCAGTGAATTTCATAAAAATAGTAAAACATTAAAAAAGTTATCCTTTTTAGATAAAAAATATACTATATTCACATCACCAAACAATTGATTAAAACACACAATGTTTTGCAATGAAGGTCTACAGTAGCCTCAACAGCACTATGTAGGGTAGCACCATGTTGTAGCCGGAGGACAGCTAGCTTCTGTCCTCTGGATACATTGACTTCAATACAAAACCTAGGAGGCTCATGGTTCTCACCCCCTTCCATAGATTTACACCAGGGCTGCCCAACCCTCTTCCTGGAGATCTACCATCCTGTGGGATTTTAGTCCAACACTAATTTAACACACCTGATTCTACTTATTAGCTGCTCAACAAGACTATACAGTGCCTTGCGAAAGTATTCGGCCCCCTTGAACTTTGCGACCTTTTGCCACATTTCAGGCTTCAAACATAAAGATATAAAACTGTATTTTTTTGTGAAGAATCAACAACAAGTGGGACACAATCATGAAGTGGAACGACATTTATTGGATATTTCAAACTTTTTTAACAAATCAAAAACTGAAAAATTGGGCGTGCAAAATTATTCAGCCCCTTTACTTTCAGTGCAGCAAACTCTCTCCAGAAGTTCAGTGAGGATCTCTGAATGATCCAATGTTGACCTAAATGACTAATGATGATAAATACAATCCACCTGTGTGTAATCAAGTCTCTGTATAAATGCACCTGCCCTGTGATAGTCTCAGAGGTCCGTCAAAAGCGTCAAAAGCATCATGAAGAACAAGGAACACACCAGGCAGGTCCGAGATACTGTTGTGAAGAAGTTTAAAGCCGGATTTGGATACAAAAAGATTTCCCAAGCTTTAAACATCCCAAGGAGCACTGTGCAAGCGATAATATTGAAATGGAAGGAGTATCAGACCACTGCAAATCTACCAAGACCTGGCTGTCCCTCTAAACTTTCAGCTCATACAAGGAGAAGACTGATCAGAGATGCAGCCAAGAGGCCCATGATCACTCTGGATGAACTGCAGAGATCTACAGCTGAGGTGGGAGACTCTGTCCATAGGACAACAATCAGTCGTATATTGCACAAATCTGGCCTTTATGGAAGAGTGGCAAGAAGAAAGCCATTTCTTAAAGATATCCATAAAAAGTGTTGTTTAAAGTTTGCCACAAGCCACCTGGGAGACACACCAAACATGTGGAAGACGGTGCTCTGGTCAGATGAAACCAAAATTGAACTTTTTGGCAACAATGCAAAACGTTATGTTTGGCGTAAAAGCAACACAGCTAAACACACCATGCCCACTGTCAAACATGGTGGTGGCAGCATCATGGTTTGGGCCTGCTTTTCTTCAGCAGGGACAGGGAAGATGGTTAAAATTGATGGGAAGATGGATGGAGCCAAATACAGGACCATTCTGGAAGAAAACCTGATGGAGTCTGCAAAAGACCTGAGACTGGCACGGAGATTTGTCTTCCAACAAGACAATGATCCAAAACATAAAGCAAAATCTACAATGGAATGGTTCAAAAATAAACATATCCAGGTGTTAGAATGGCCAAGTCAAAGTCCAGACCTGAATCCAATCGAGAATCTGTGGAAAGAACTGAAAACTGCTGTTCACAAATGCTCTCCATCCAACCTCACTGAGCTCGAGCTGTTTTGCAAGGAGGAATGGGAAAACATTTCAGTCTCTCGATGTGCAAAACTGATAGAGACATACCCCAAGCGACTTACAGCTGTAATCGCAGCAAAAGGTGGCGCTACAAAGTATTAACTTAAGGGGGCTGAATAATTTTGCACGCCCAATTTTTCAGTTTTTGATTTGTTAAAAAAGTTAGAAATATCCAATAAATGTCATTCCACTTCATGATTGTGTCCCACTTGTTGTTGATTCTTCACAAAAAAATACAGTTTTATATCTTTATGTTTGAAGCCTGAAATGTGGCAAAAGGTCGCAAAGTTCAAGGGGGCCGAATACTTTCGCAAGGCACTGTAGCTAGCTGAATCAGATATGCTAAATTAGGGTTGGACTGAAAACCTACAGGACAGTAGATCTCCGGGAAGAGGGTTGGGCAGCCCTGCCTTACACAGTAATTATTACAACTTCCGGAGGACGTCTGTTACGGGCGTTGTAAGAAGTGGACCAATGTGCAGCGTGGTGAGTGTACATATTCCTTTTTATTATAGAAAATGTCGCCAACAAACAAAAAACAACCGTGAAGCTTACAGGGCTGTAGTGCCACTAACAAAGATAACTACCCACACTAAAAGGAGGGAAAAAGGGCTACCTAAGTATGATTCCCAATCAGAGACAACGATAGACAGCTGTCCCTGATTGAGAACCATACCAGGTCAACACATAGAAACACAAATCATAGAAATAAAGGACATAGAATGCCCACCCAAATCACACCCTGACCAAACCAAAAAAAGCTCTCTAAGGTCAGGGAGTGACAACGTCCTCCAAACTATCAGAGCTCTTGCAAAATGAACTGACATGTTGTCCATCCAATCAAGGATCGTAGAATGAATCTACTACTGAAATCATAAGCTCCAGCTAGCTAGCACTGCAGTGGATAAAGCGTGGTGAGTAGTTGACTCAAAGGGAGAGAGAAATTGTTGAACGGTTTTGAACAAATTCATTTCTTCCAAAATTAAGGAGGAGCGAGAAAGAGCGCCAGCTAGCTATTTTTGGTTGTATTTTTCTTAAAATGTTGCTTTCACTTAGCTAGCAAATGCAGCTAGCTAGTTGAACATACTCAAACACCTGGCTCAAACAGAGAGGGATGCTATGTTAGCTAGCTGGCTATGGGCATCTGACACTGGAACTCTTCCAAGTCAAGGTAAGCTTTTGGTTTTATTAATTTATTGCCTCCGGTGCCTGCCGGTGTAACTGCTAAAGTGCTTCTGGGCTGTACACTGTACTGCATGATTGTAGCGGGTTTACTAAAGCCTTAGTTCTAGTAGTTCTAATTGACTATGATGTGACAATGATGTAGGCTATGTGTAGCAGTTAGCAGTCATGATAGGAAGGTTTGCCATGGAAAGTTTTTTTTTGCCTGGTCACAGACAGCTGATATGATGTGCACTGAAGTCTACAAGTGAAGGGAAAAGGTGACAGGACGAGAGCGCGTAGATGGTTGCGAGAAAAAATCATATATACAATGAGCAAAGTGATCATGATCATGTGACTACTATGAAAGTGAACTGATTGCGTGTGATCCAGGGGTGTATTCATTCCACCGAGCAAACGGAAGAAACGGGGATAAACATACCTGGATTTGTCCAATAGAAACTCTCGTTTGCAACTGTTGGACTGATGATTATACCCTAGATCAGCTAGATGTAACCAAGATGCAGCCAGGTCTCTCGACCTGTGCACCTACATTTTAAACTTTCATTCATAGGCTAGGTTGTAGCAACCTCATGGGTACAGGGACAATTTGAGTATCATGTAGTAGTAAAAACCTATCAATGTTACATTGAGCTAGGTGAATGGAATATGAATGACAGTCATCAGTCATCCAATATGCTATAATAGAAATAAGGCCATGCTTATAATTCTTAAACGGCACCAACCGCCACTGACACACACACAAACAGACACACACACACAACATAACCACTTTATTGCAAATACTAACCATAGCAACTCTACATCAGTTTTTAATTTAAGTAAGATCAATGACGAACAATAAGGTTAATTGTAAACTATCAGATAGTAACAGGAGTTTTAGCGATATACATACTGTATATTAAGCACTATGCCAAAGGCATGTTTATCTGCCATTCAACATGTAATAATACTATAGGGATTGATCTATCTTAGCCCAGTTTATCTCCATTTTTGAAAAGGGAGTGGCTACATGACCTATAAAAGCTTAATACCAACATAATGCACATTTTTGTTTGGCTACAAAGATTGCCTTTCCAGTGGCATAGCGGTTGTTTAGACAGTTTTGGAGGTGGAACTGTACGGAAATCCAGAGAGATCACAACTTTGATGATCACTACAATACAAAAGTTGTTTTCAAATCAAATCAAAGTAGCGAGGCTACATACAGACACTGGTTAGTCAGGCTGATTGAGGTAGTATGTACATGTAGATATGGTAAAGTGACTATGCATATATGATGAACAGAGAGTAGCAGTTGCATAAAGAGGGGTTGCGGGTGGTGGGTGGTGGGACACAATGCAGACAGCCTGGTTAGCCATTTGATTACCTGTTCAGGAGTCTTATGGCTTGGGGGTAAAAACTGTTGAGAAGCCTTTTTGTCCTAGACTTAGCACTCCGGTACCACTTGCCATGTGGTAGTAGAGAGAACAGTTTAGGACTGGGGTGGCTGGGGTCTTTGACAATCTTTAGGGCCTTCCTCTGACACCACCTGGTGTAGAGGTCCTGGATGGCAGGCAGCAATCATCTCCTTAGTCTTGGTTACGTTGAGGGATAGGTTGTTATTCTGGCACCACCCGGCCAAGTCTCTGATCTCCTCCCAATAGGCTGTTGTGTAGTCTGCAAACTTAATGATGGTGTAGGAGTCGTGCCTGGCCTTGCAGTCGTGGGTGAACAGGGAGTACAGGAGGGGACTGAGCACGCAGTGTTCAGGATCAGAGTGGCAGATGTGTTGCTACCTACCCTCACCACCCGGAGGTGTTTAGTCCCAGGATCCTTAGCTTAGTGATGAGCTTTGAGGGTAGTATGGTGTTGAACGCTGAGCTGTCGTCAATGAATTGCATTCTCACATAAGTGTTCCTTTTGTCCAGGTGGGAAAGGGCAGTGTGGAGTGCAATAGAGATTGCATCATCTGTGGATCTGTTGTGGCGGTATGCAAATTGGAGTGGGTCTACGGTTTCTGGGATGATGGTGTTGATGTGAGCCATGACCAGCCTTTCAAAGCACTTCATGGCTACAGTGAAGATACCTGCCAGTTGGTCAGCACATGCCCGCGGCACACGTCCTGGTAATCCGTCTGGCCCCGCAGCCTTGTGTGTATTGACCTGTTTAAAGGTCTTACACACGACGGCTACGGAGAGCGTGATCACACAGTCGTCCGGAACAGCTTATGCTCTCATGCATGCCTCAGTGTTGTTTGCCTCGACGCGAGCATAGAAGTGGTTTAGCTCGTCCAGTAGGCTTGTGTCACTGGGCAGCTCGCGGCTTTGCTTCCCTTTGTAGTCTGTAATAGTTTGCAAGCCCTGCCACGTAAAACGAGCGTCTAGTGTGAGTAGTATGATTCAATCTTAGCCATGTATTGACGCTGTGCAAGTTTGATGGTTTGTCGCAGGTCATAGCAGGATTTCTTGTAAGCTTCCGGGTTAGAGTCCTGCACCTTGAAAGCGGCAGCTCTACCCTTTAGCTCAGTGTGAATGTTGCGTGTAATCCATGGCCTCTGGTTGGGGTATGTACGTACAGTCACTGTGGGGATGGCGTCCTCGATGCACTTATTGATAAAGCCATTGACTGATGTGGTGTCTCCTCAATGCCATCAGAGGAATCCCGGAACATGTTCCAGTCTGTGATAGCAAAACAGTCCTGTAGTTTAGCATCTGCTTCATCTGACCACTTTTTATAGACAGAGTCACTGGTGCTTCCTGTTTAATTTGTGCTTGTAAGCAGGAATCAGGAGGATAGAGTAGTGGTCGGATTTACCAAATGGAGGGCGAGGGAGAGCTTTGTACTCGTCTCTGTTTGTGGAGTAGAGGTGATAGGAGTGGATGTATTGATGATAGATTGACAGTATGGCTGAGATGGCAGAGCCCATGGTGGATTAATGTATTTTTTGATTGCTGCACTAAGGGATGGTACATTTCATGCTAACATCATGCTTTCATTTGTGTGGAGCTTATTATCAGTTTATAAGTTAGAATGTTAGCAAGCTCTTACCTTGAGCTAAGAGCTCATGGGACAGCTAAGCCTTTGTGGGGCATTTAAACCCTGAACCATTCCTGACAGGCAACCCTGTCTCCCAGTCTGCGTCACCCCCATGACCATAGCCACTCGCATGTAAGCAACAACACAGCTAATGTGGCTAGTGTTGTGAGCGAGCAAGCTAGTTAGCTAGGTAGTATTGTTAGCTATCTAGCTAGCTAGGTTGTTTTCTATTCTGAAACTGAATCTGATCAGCCTGTCAAGAATGGAGCTCACCCACTGTAAATTGTAATATTATCCACAAAACATGAAGTGTCCCTTATAATTATACACATATCAGGTAAGCAAGCTAACAACCAGCACAGATAACAAGCTAGTTTGCTAGTTAGATAACAAGACTACCTAGCTAACTAGCCATGTTACAAGAATAGCCAAGTTAGCTGCGTTGTTCCTTGCATGCAATTGGCTGTGGTCTTGGGGGCGACACGCAGCCTAGTAGACATAGTTGCCTATCAGGTATCGTTCAGGGCTTAAACGCCCCACGAGCACATCACAATCAATGCAGCCACAGGACTCCTTGATGAGGTGGTTATTGTGCATCTGAACAAATGAATGGATAATGCAAGTATGGAAAACCGTTATAACATATATTTAACACACATACATATTTTAACTTACAAGCATTTCGCTACATTATTTCACTTATAATTCACTTAATCACAATTCCAGTGGGTCAGAAGTTTACATTCACTACATTTACATTGTGATAGGCTAATTGACATAATTTGATTCAATTGGAGGTGTTCCTGTGGATGTATTTCAAGGCTTACCTTCAAACTCAGTGCCTCTTTGCTTGACCGCATGGAAAAATCAAAAGAAATCAGCCAAGACCTCAGAAAAAAATTGTAGACTTTCACAAGTCTGGTCATCCTTGGTAGCAATTTCCAAACACTTGAAGGTACCACGTTCATCTGTACAAACAATGGTACGCAAGCATAAACACCATGGTACTACGCAGCTGTCATACCGCTCAGGAAGGAGACGTGTACTGTCTCATAGAGATGAATGTACTTTGGTGCAAAAAGTGCAAATCAATCCCGGAACAACAAGGACCTTGTGAAGATGCTGGAGGAAACCGGTACAAAATGTCCACAGCAAAACGAGTCCTATATCGTCATAACCTGAAAGGCCGCTCAGCAAGGAAGAAGCCACTGCTCCAAAACCGCCATAAAAAAGCCAGACTATGGTTTGCAACCGCACATGGGTACAAAAATCGTACTTTTTTGAGAAATGTCCTCTGGTCTGATGAAACAAAAATCTAACTGTTTGGTCATAATGACCATCGTTATGTTTGGAGGAAAAAGGGGGTGTCACGCCCTGACCATAGAGTGCTGCTTATTCTCTATGTTGGTTGGGGTGTGACAGTGACTAGGGTGGGTCATCTAGGTGTTTAATGATCTATGTTGGCCTGGTGTGGCACCCAATCAGAGGCAGCTGTTTATCGTTGTCTCTGATTGGGGATCATATTTAGGCAGCCATTTCCCCATTGTGCTTTGTAGGATTTTGACTTTGTATAGTTGCATGTGAGCACTATGTTAGCTTCACATTTCGTTGGAGTTTATTGTTTTGTTTTTGCTGTGTGTTTCACTTAGAAATAAAAAGAGGTGGAACGCAGATCAACGTAACAGAAGATCCCACCAACAATGGACCAAGCAGCGTGCCCAGGAGATAATAGCATCCTGATCTTTGGACAAGATTAGGGAGAGAGCATCCTGGACATGGGACGACATAGTGGCAGGAGAGAAGAGCCTGCCATGGAAGCAGGCGGAAGCAGCGAAGGAGGGACAGCGACGAAGTCGGTGAGGAAGGCCACAGAAACCCCCCACAGAAACCCCCCCCCCAAAAAAAAAATTTTTTGGGGGGGGCACATGGAGCGGATCCGAGAAGTGAACCAGAACCAGTCTGGGAGAAGAAGGAGAATTTGGAGGAGAGAGAAATGGGAGAGTTGTTGAGTTGGTGGAGGATTCACGAATATGGTGCCACCTGAGTCAGCTCCCCGTACTCATCCTGAGAAGGGTGTTAAAGTTCCGGAACAATTGATGCCGGCTATACACACCAGGTCTCCAGTACGTCTCCACAGCCCGGTACGTCCTGTGCCTGCTACTCGCACTCTCCCTCTAGTGCACTTTCCCAGTCAGGTCCGTCCTGTTCCTGCTCCTCACACTCACCCTGAGATGCTTGTCACCAGCCTGGTGCCACCTGTACTGGTTCCACGCATCAGGCCTCCAGAGCGCCTCCACAGTCCAGTATGTCCAGTGCCTCCTCCCCGTACACTCGCTCTGAGGTGCATGTCCCCAGCCCGGTACCACCAGTGCCGGCACCACGCATCAGGCCTCCAGTGTGCCTCCACAGTCCAGTACGTCCTGTGTCTCCTTACCGCACTCGCCCTGAGGTGGGTGTCATCAGCCCGGTACCACCAGTGCCGGCCCCATGCACCAAGCTTCCGGCGACAGTTTCCAGTCCAGAGCTTCCGGCGACACAGTCCGGAACCTCCTGAGACGGTCCACAGTCTGGAACCTCCTGAGACGGTCCGCAGTCCGGAACCTCCTGAGACGGTCCGCAGTCCGGAACCTCCTGAGACGGTCCGCGTTCCGGAACCTCCTGAGACGGTCCGCGTTCCGGAACCTCCTGAGACGGTCCGTGTTCCGGAACCTCCTGAGACGGTCCGCGGTCCGGAACCACTAGCGACGGTCCGCGGTCCAGCGCCTCCAGTGACGGTCTGCGGTCCAGAACCTCCAGCAACGGTCTGCGGTCCAGAGCCTCCAGCGATGGTCTGCGGTCCAGAGCCTCCGAGGGTTCCTAGTCCCTAGCCTACTGCGAGGGTTCCCAGTTCGGAGCCTTCGGCGATGACCCACTGTTTGGACCAACTGGCGACGATCCGCGGTCCGGTGCCTCCGGCGACGATCCACGGTCCGGAGCTTCCGGCGACGATCCCCGCACCAGAGCCACCATGGAAGATGATGCGTCTGCGAGCGGATTGGGTACTTCGCCCTGCACCGGAGCCGCCCCCGAAGGTAGATGCCCATCCGGGCCTTCCCCTATTGAGTCGGATTTTGCGGTCCGCACCTTTGGAGGGGGGTACTGTCACGCCCTGCCCATAGAGAGATGCTTATTCTCTATGTTGGTTGGGGCGTGACAGTGACTGGGGTAGGTCATCTAGGTGTTTAATGATCTATGTTGGCCTGGTATGGTTCCCAATCAGAGGCAGCTGTTTATCGATGTCTCTGATTGGGGATCATATTTAGGCAGCCATTTCCACATTGTGCTTTATGGGATCTTGACTTTGTATAGTTGCCTGTGTGCACTATGTTAGCATCACGTTTCGCTTGAGTTTATTGTTTTGCTGTGTGTTTCACTTAGAAATAAAAATATGTGGAACCCAGATCACGCTGCGCTTTGGTCCACTCCTTATGACGAAAGTGACAGGGGGAGCCTTGCAAGCCGAAGAACACCATCCCAACCCAACCGTGAAGCACGGGGGTGCAGCATCATGTTGTGGGGGTGCTTTGCTGCAAGAGGTACTGGTGCACTTCACAAAATAGATCAGCATCATGAGGTGGGAAATTATGTATATATGTGGATATGGACAATGACCCCAAGCATACTTCCAAAGTTGTGGCAAAATGGCTTAAGGATAACAAAGTCAAGCTATTGGAGTGGCCATCACAAAGCCCTGACCTCAATCCTATAGAAAATGTGTGGGCAGAACTGAAATTTTGTGCAAGGAGGCCTACAAACCTGACTCAGTTACACCAGCTCTGTCAGGAGTAACGGGCCAAAATTCACCCAACTTATTGTGGGAAACTTGTGGAAGGCTACCCAAAACGTTTGACCCAGGTTAAACATTTTAAAGGCAATGCTACCAAATATTAATTGAGTAAATGTAAACATCTGACCCACTGGCAATGCGATGAAAGAAGTAAAAGCTGAAATAAATAATTCTCTCTACTATTATTCTGACATTTCACAGTCTTAAAATGAATTGGTGATCCTAACTGACCTAAGACAGGGAATTTTTACGATGATTAAATGTCAGGATATGTGAAAAACTGAGTTTAATTGTATTTGGATAAGGTGTATGTACCAATGTGACCAATACAATTTGATTTGATTCATGACATTATTTATATGGAAAATATTTTATTTTCAAAATCAATCATTTAATTTCTAACAACATTTTTTTAAATCGATATACTTAAAAAATATACAGTGCCTTGCGAAAGTATTCGGCCCCCTTGAACTTTGCGACCTTTTGCCACATTTCAGGCTTCAAACATAAAGATATAAAACTGTATTTTTTTGTGAAGAATCAACAACAAGTGGGACACAATCATGAAGTGGAACGACATTTATTGGATATTTCAAACTTTTTTAACAAATTAAAAACTGAAAAATTGGGCGTGCAAAATTATTCAGCCCCCTTAAGTTAATACTTTGTAGCGCCACCTTTTGCTGCGATTACAGCTGTAAGTCGCTTGGGGTATGCCTCTATCAGTTTTGCACATCGAGAGACTGAAATGTTTTCCCATTCCTCCTTGCAAAACAGCTCGAGCTCAGTGAGGTTGGATGGAGAGCATTTGTGAACAGCAGTTTTCAGTTCTTTCCACAGATTCTCGATTGGATTCAGGTCTGGACTTTGACTTGGCCATTCTAACACCTGGATATGTTTATTTTTGAACCATTCCATTGTAGATTTTGCTTTATGTTTTGGATCATTGTCTCGTTGGAAGACAAATCTCCGTGCCAGTCTCAGGTCTTTTGCAGACTCCATCAGGTTTTCTTCCAGAATGGTCCTGTATTTGGCTCCATCCATCTTCCCATCAATTTTAACCATCTTCCCTGTCCCTGCTGAAGAAAAGCAGGCCCAAACCATGATGCTGCCACCACCATGTTTGACAGTGGGGATGGTGTGTTCAGGGTGATGAGCTGTGTTGCTTTTACGCCAAACATAACGTTTTGCATTGTTGCCAAAAAGTTAAATTTTGGTTTCATGTCTCCCAGGTGGCTTGTGGCAAACTTTAAACAACACTTTTTATGGATATCTTTAAGAAATGGCTTTCTTCTTGCCACTCTTCCATAAAGGCCAGATTTGTGCAATATACGACTGATTGTTGTCCTATGGACAGAGTCTCCCACCTCAGCTGTAGATCTCTGCAGTTCATCCAGAGTGATCATGGGCCTCTTGGCTGTATCTCTGATCAGTCTTCTCCTTGTATGAGCTGAAAGTTTAGAGGGACGGCCAGGTCTTGGTAGATTTGCAGTGGTCTGATACTCCTTCCATTTCAATATTATCGCTTGTACAGTGCTCCTTGGGATGTTTAAAGCTTGGGAAATCTTTTTGTATCTAAATCCGGCTTTAAACTTCTTCACAACAGTATCTCGGACCTGCCTGGTGTGTTCCTTGTTCTTCATGATGCTCTCTGCGCTTTTAACGGACCTCTGAGACTATCACAGTGCAGGTGCATTTATACGGAGACTTGATTACACACAGGTGGATTGTATTTATCATCATTAGTCATTTAGGTCAACATTGGATCATTCAGAGATCCTCACTGAACTTCTGGAGAGTTTGCTGCACTGAAAGTAAAGGGGCTGAATAATTTTGCACGCCCAATTTTTCAGTTTTTGATTTGTTAAAAAAGTTTGAAATATCCAATAAATGTCGTTCCACTTCATGATTGTGTCCCACTTGTTGTTGATTCTTCACAAAAAAATACAGTTTTATATCTTTATGTTTGAAGCCTGAAATGTGGCAAAAGTTCGCAAAGTTCAAGGGGGCCGAATACTTTCGCAAGGCACTGTATATATCCATAATTCCCCATAGGCTTCAAAGGAGGAACCAATTTTTTATATGGATAATTCAATGTTTTATATAATATATCTACACTACCAGTCAAAAGTTTTAGAACACCAAGGGTTTTTCTTTATTTTTAAAATTTTGTCAAACACTTATTTGGTTACTACGTGATTCCATATGTGCCATTTCATAGTTTTGATGTCTTCACTATTATTCTGCAATGTAGAATATAGTAAAAATACATAACAACCCCTCTAATGAGTATATGTTCAAAAACCTTTGAACTGTAGTATATATATCGATAATTACAGTTTTGGAATTAAAAGTTACGTCAATAAATAATGATTTTATATACAAACTTCAAATTATTGATAATGAATTCTGCATATATTAGCATATATTTAGCATTATTAAGACAAACCAGCTTCTGGTGCTTTGCATGTCAATGATGAGGGTGGCGAGAGAGCGCAAAGAAACTTCACATTTTGTTGCCTTAAAATAAAATGTAAAAAATGTATGATATATATTTGTTTATGTGTACAAGCTACCCCACATTTCTAAATGAGACAACATTTTCCTAAGTAATAATTTGTATTTTGTTCTGTATGTCTTCACAACCCATAGTTAATATGATTTGATACTTTATTGTCCCAGAGGGGAAATACAATAGAGACAATAGAGAGGGCTGCTGCTTCCATATAAATACATGGAATCGATTGAGAATAATACCCCATTGTCACTCCCTGGCCATAGAGAGGTTTTTATTCTCTATTTTGGTTAGGCCAGGGTGTGACTAGGGTGGGCATTCTAGTTTCTTTATTTATATGTTGGTGTGGTTCCCAATCAGAGGCAGGTGTCTGATCATATATAAGTTGTCCTTTTTCGTTTGGGTTTTGTGGGTAGTTGTTTTCTGTTTAGTGTCTGCACATGACAGGACTATTTTGGTTTTCACTATTTGTTATTTTGTTTGAGTGTTTGGAATGATACATTTATCATGAACACTTACCACGCTGGACTTCAGTCTCTTTCTTCATCCGACGAAAGCCCATCTCATACCCCACTCCAACACAAAAGGTGAATAAATTAATGTCAGGCAGCAGGTAGCCTAGCAGTTAAGAGTGTTGGGCCAGTAAGCGCAAAGTCGCTGGTTTGAATCTCGGAGCTGACTAGGTGAAAAATCTGTCAATGTACCCTTGCACAAGGCACTTAACCCTAATTCCTCCTGTAAGTAACTGGATAAAAGTGTCTACAGTCGTGGCCAAAAGTTTTGAGATTGACACAAATATTAATTTCCACAAAGTTTGCTGCTTCAGTGTCTTTAGATATTTTTGTCAGATGTTACTATGGAATACTGAGGTATAATTACAAGCATTTCATAATTGTCAAAGGCTTTTATTGACAATGACAAGAAGTTGATTCAAAGAGTCCATATTTGCAGTGCTGACCCTCCTTTTTCAAGACCTCTGCAATCCGCCCTGGCATGCTGTCAATTAACTTCTGGGAAACATCCTGACTGATAGCAGCCCATTCTTGCATTATCAATGCTTGGAGTTTGTCAGAATTTGTGGGTTTTTGTTTGTCCATCCGTCTCTTGAGGATTGACCACAAATTCTCAATGGGATTAAGGTCTGGGGAGTTTCCTGGCCATGGACCCAAAATATCAATGTTTTGTTCCTCGAGCCACTTAGTTATCACTTTTGCCTTATGGCAAGGTGCTCCATCATGCCTGAAAAGGCATTGTTCATCACCAAACTGTTCCTGGATGGTTGGGAGAAGTTGCTCTCGGAGGATGTGTTGGTACCATTCTTTATTCATGGCTGTGTTCTTAGTCAAAATTGTGAGTGAACACACTCCCTTGGCTGAGAAGCAACCCCACACATGAATGGTCTCAGGATGCTTTACTGTTGGCATGACACAGGACTGATGGTAGCGCTCACCTTGTCTTCTCCGGACAAGCTTTTCTCCGGAGGCCCCAAACAATCGGAAAGGGGATTCATCAGACAAAATGACTTTACCCCAGTCCTCAGCAGTCCAATCGCTGTAACTTTTGCAGAATATCAGTCTGTCCCTGATGTTTTTCCTGGAGAGAAGTGACTTCTTTGCTGCCTTTCTTGACACCAGGCCATCCTCCAAAAGTCTTCGCCTCACTGTGCATGCAGATGCACTCACACCTGCCTGCTGCCACTCCTGAGCAAGCTCTGTACTAGTGGTGCCCAGATCCCGCAGCTGAATCAACTTTAGGAGACGGTCCTGGCGCTTGCTGGACTTTCTTGGGCGCCCTGAAGCCTTCTTCACAACAATTGAACCGCTCTCCTTGATGATCTGATAAATTATTGATTTAGGTGGAATCTTACTGGCAGCAACATCCTTGCCTGTGAAGCCCTTTATGTGCAAAGCAATGATGATGGCACGTGTTTCCTTCCAGGTAACCATGGTTGACAGAGGAAGAACAATGATTCCAAGCACCACCCTCCCTTTGAAGCTTCCAGTCTGTTATTTGAACTCAATCAGCATGACAGAGTGATCTCCAGCCTTGTCCTTGTCAACACTCACACCTGTGTTAACGAGAGAATCACTGACATGATGTCAGCTGGCCCTTTTGTGGCAGGGCTGAAATGCAGTTGAAATGTTTTTGGGGATTCAGTTCATTTGCATGGCAAAGAGGTACTTTGCAATTCATCTGATCATTCTTCATAACATTCTGGAGTATATGCAAATTGCCATCATACAATCTGAGGCACTGAGTTTCAGTTGATGCCATCTAGGAGGCGTGACAGGGTGCCAATAAAGCCCCACAGTGGAGGTGTCATAATACCCATAAATCCTATCGGTCAAACAGGAAAATGGTTCCAATAGTTTTTCCACCATTCATTTTTCCCATAGGGGATTTTAAAAACACTGAACATAAGGGCTGTGTTTTGTGTAGGCCTGGTGGGATGTTTTGATAACCATGTAAATCTCTCAGACAACGTGACTTTTATCAATATATCCAGCTCTATTTACTCTCAGATTCGAAAATGCTAATTAGCATCAAAGTAAACATCATGCAAAAATACAAATCCCTGCAAGCTCCTGCGTGTTATCTGTAGCTGAAACCTTTGCTAATAGGTATTGTGTCAATTTAAAACATGCACAAGACAGTTCACAGAATTGTCAATTTAAAGAACTTTTGCCAATTTATTCATTACTAAATTTAACTAACATTAAATAGTTCATCCAAAGATTCTTATCTTTGCCTTGATTTGGCAGTTTTGTCCAAATCATCATGGTGTTTGTAGTTCTTTACGATAGTCACATGTTCAGCTAATTAGCATTTCATTTTTGGGGGGTAAGTGCAGGCAAATATATTGGTATAAGTCACCTTGTCCTAGAAAGAGTTACAGTTATCAAAACGTCACACCAGGATAAGCCTACTGTCGTGGAATTATTGTAATCAAATGGAGAGATTTTTACATTTCTTCAAAACTTTATTATTTAATTACTGAAATAATGGAGCTTGTCAAAGAGCCCCCCGTAGGTGATTCGTTGAGAGCCCAACGAGTGGATTTGAGCCACAGAATTTTATAGCAAAGTCCATCCTCCTGGATGTTCCTCCTCTGGCTACATTGACTTCAATACAAAACCTAGGATGCTCGTAGGCCTCACCCCCTTCCATAGACATACATTGTAATTCTGACTACTTCTGGAGGACGTCCTCCATCCAATCAAAGCTTTTGAGGTATGAACTGACATGTTGTCCATCCAGTCATAGAATTAGGATCAAAGAATGAACCCATGATTTGTATCGGGATTGTGCCACAGAGCATTATGGGGGTTCTATGTGTTGAGAAGCTTGGGGACATTGTTGGATAGAGATTAAGAGTGAAAAGTGATAGTTGAGCATTTTTTGGAAATTATTCAATTAAAATGAGTTTTTTTCAAATTACAGGAGACATAGGTGAAATATTATCAATTGTTTTCTTAACTTTATTTTTGCGTCCAGTTTTTGCAATTTATTTACATTTGCCTCGCTAACTTCAGTAATTTAGCTAACCTTAGCTATAGCTAGCTACCAGAGCGAGTGTGCCGTTTTCTGTGCCATAATGGTAACGTTAGAATGGCCAACGCTGCCGAAAATGTTGTGGACTTTTTGTTGACCCCTTCCATTCTCTGGGGTACATCGAAAAGCTGCGAATTAAAAGCGAGGGTCGACCTCTGCCTGAGATCAGTTTCATGAAGAAGGGTGAAAAGGTGAGGGTGTTCAATGGCATCTGGTATCAAAAGTCTAGCTGGTAAACAGGGAGCCTTTCATCAAGCCGCCTCTATTGCTGGCCTTGCAAGATTTTGAGATGGAAAGTTCCACCGACAAGGGGAACTACAAGGAGCTTGCAGAGGTAATTGCACGTTACGATGCTTCACTCTCATATCGAACATATCGAACTTTCGACTGTCTTTTCTGGCATGTCGAAAACAATTCCGAATTCCGAAAGCTTCCATCTCATCATCCATTAAAATATTAAAGAGAGAGTTTGACCCAGCGCATTTTTTCGCGTGCGCTCAAGTAGGCTTTCCACTTGCATCCAGTATACATTTAGCAAAGATGATAACGCATAATCACTCCGGACAGACACAAGAAACAACTCATGATATAAATGTTGCAGCAGCCTAGGCTACACCTGAACATTAGAAATCGGACATGCTGTATGGAATGAAAACGAGACTATTTTTCAGTCTGATCAACTAGGCTACTAATAAGAGCAGCTGCATACAGCCTATGCGCCCTGTCCATCTGGTCAGGATAAAGTAATGGTAACGTTATCTATTTATAGTCCATTTGTGTGTTAGGAGAAAATGTGAATGGGATGAAATTGAGTGTATATTTAGAATTGGGCTGGCTAGGCTGCCTATACGTGTTTAATCCATAATGATTAACTGGAATTAACGAATCAACATAATAGTGATGACGGATGTGAGTAAATGTTTTGTAAAGCCTACAGTTGCATAGACCTGCATGATGCAAACATGCCTAAAGCAAGCTCAGCCCTGTGAGTTGTATTGCCATATCAATTGTTGTCTGTGTCTGGGTAGAGGAAATCCCCCTCCTAATCTAGTCTGAATATAATTTATATGAACAAATATAAGATAGCTGCAATTTGTAGTCAGGAGTTAAAAAAAAAAAAAAAAAGTGACCTGATTGTGAAAAACTGGTCCTGTCATAGCCCATATAAAACCTTTTTACAACTGATTAATCACTGTCATAACTTATAGGGTCCAGAGTATTCCTAGTTAGGTTAACATATAAGGAAAAACTCCAGGCCCCAGGGGGTAAAAATTGCCCCACAGCTCTGGGACCTATGGTGGCATCAGTCTGCTTGCAGTAGTCCCTTATCGTCAGGTATGTGGATGATCAGGGCTATATTCAGGAACATTTCTTGGGATCCTTTGTGTCATGTGGGCAAAATGTGCAGTCTGTGTTTGACTTTATATATTTTGAGATGTTTAAGTTCATAAAGAAACTCGTTGTCCAAACCTACGATGGCGCAGCTGTAATGGAATGTATCTGTTATTTGTATTTACAGCTAAGTTCCCTCCTGTTCCCTGATTAAGAGGAGATGACTACTCCACTCCTCTACCTTTGTCAACATTCTCCTGACATGATCTGGCACATTGAATGTTTCCCCCATTGAATGTTTCCTCGCCAAGGAGTACCCCTATACATTTTCTCTCATTCCTGTCAATCATTAGAGTCAACTCATTAGAGTCAATCACGTACACAATTCACATTATTAGACATCTATGATTTTACTCCTTGCTTGGACTAACTCATTTTTAGCCCTTTTGTCTATCTATGTAGTGTGTTGTGTTATTGTTTTTTGTCTTCCCAGTCAAATCCTGTCCTGCACTGGTCAAGCCTCTGAACACCTCAACTCATGCCTCATACCCTCATTCAATCACTTCTGTGATCCCGCTCAGCCCTCTCATTCCCCATAATATTGTACTATAAATGTTTTAGGTTAAAGTAATTAGTCTTTGCCGATTTTTGAAACACACTTTGTCGTCTCCGTGCGTTACGCGCCTATACCGTGGGTCTCCCATCCTCCTCAAAATGTTTGTCACCAGCCTCCATAGACCCTAAAGTCAACGCAGAAAGTGCAAACGCTATTGGATGCGTGAGCACACGCTCTCCACATGGGTGCGCCAGCAAAGCCCACAGTCAATGTGGACCCCCAGGTACTTGTATGAGTTTACCTGCTTAATGTTCTTTCCGTGTACCACCATGGGGATGTAGTCTCCAAAGGACTTAGAGTCGAGGATCATCTCCTCAGTTTTTTTTCACATTCAGTTGTAGGTGATGTTCATCACACCATCTGACGAATCCTTCAATCGCCGCCCTGTAGCCGTTGGTGTCAGAGCCTTTGTTTAAGAGTCCGAGGACAGCGGTTTTGTCCGAGAACTGAACTACGTAGTTGTTGCGGTGCTTGCAGAGCAGATGCAGAGGTTTGTGTACAACGTGAAGAGGATAGGCGACCTTGAGGATAAGGTGCCTCTTCTTGAACTGCACTGTTGGTTAACGGCTTGTAAGTAAGCATTTCACGGTAAGGTCTACACTTGTTGTATTCAGCGCATGTGACAAATAAAGTTTGATTTGATTTATGGAAGCACTGTTGGCAGCCATTACAGATGCGAATCATTTTGAATAAGATTAGTATTGTGGTGGCAGAATCATGTTATGGGTATGCTTGTTGCTGGAAGGGGCTGGGGAGTTTGTTAGGATCAAAATAAATATGAAAAGAGCAACGGACAGGTAAAAAGTTAGATACACCAGAATGGCTTTCTAAGAGGTGTTGATTGTTCCTAAATAGTCTAGTAGTCTCAGTTCTGACCTAAATCTGATTGAAAATATTATTGTCCATCTGCCTGTCTTTAGGTAGGTTGAGAATGTCCTATGGTAGTCATGGTTGTGTATTGAGGGGGTAGAGCTCCTTCCCTAGACCCCAGAGCCCCAACCAGGAGGGGGTGGGGGGATAAAGTCTGGGGGAGGTTCAGGGAGGTCCTCCTGAGGGGTGTGTCCATTTGCTGAGGGAAAGAAAACAAATTATTTAGATTATGTTTTGGGGTTGACCATATTATATTCCATTTGTGTGTGGGTTTTGCTTAACTATCCTTGTGGGTACCAGAAATCCTCAGGATAAAGGATAGTAAAAACAAGGAAAATTCAGACAGGAGGAAAATTGCTATTTTAGGTTTAGGGATTAGAATTAGGGTTAGGGGTTATGGTAAGGTTTAGGGAAAATAGGATTTTGAAAGGGAATACATTTTTAGTCCCCATAAGGATGTGCGTACAGTTGATGTCAGAAGTTTACGTACACTTATGTTGGAGTCATTAAAACTTATTTTTCAACCACTTCACAAATGTCTTGTTAACAAACTATAGTTTTTAGCAAGTCAGTTAGGACATCCAGTGGGTCAGAAGTTTAAATACACTAAATTGACTGTGCCTTTTAAACAGCTTGGAAAATTGCAGAAAAGTATGTCATGGCTTTAGAAGCTTCTGATAGGCTAATTAACACCATTTGAGTCAATTGGAGGTGTACCTGTGGATGTATTTCAAGGCCTACCTTCAAACTCAGTGCCTCTTTGCTTGACATCATGGGAAAAAGAAATCAGCCAAGACCTCAGAAAAAAATTGTAGACCTCCACAAGTCTGGTTCATCCTTGGGAGCAATTTCCAAACGCCTGAAGGTACCATGTTCATCTGTACAAACAATAGTACAGATGAATAGCAGGTGTATACACCATGGGACCACACAGCTGTCATACTGCTCAAGAAGGAGACGTGTTCTGTCTCATAGAGATGAACGTACTTTGGTGCGAAAAGTGCAAACCAATCCCAGAACAACAGCAAAGGACCTTGTGAAGATGCTGGAGGAAATGGGTACAAAAGTATCTATATTCACAGTAAAACGAGTCCTAAATCGACAACCTGAAAGGCCGCTCATCAAGGAAGAAGCCACTGCTCCAAAACCGCCATAAAAAAGCCAGACTACAGTTTGCAACTGCACATGGTTACAAAGATCGTACTTTTTGGAGAAATGTCCTCTGGTCAAAATGACCGTCGTTATGTTTGGAGGAAAAAGGGGGAGGTTTGCAAGCTGAAGAACACCATCCCAACCGGGAAGCATGGGGGGTGGCAGCATAATGTTGTGGGGATGCTTTGCTGCAGGAGATGCTGGTGCACTTCACAAAATAGATGGAATCATGAGGAAAGAAAATGATGCGGATATATTGAAGCAACATCTGAAGCAACATCAGTCAGGAAGTTAAAGCTTGGTTGCAAAAGGAATGGGCCAAAATTCACCCAACTTATGTGGGAAGCTTGTGGAAGGCCACCCAAAACGTTTGACCCAAGTTAAACAATTTAAAGGCAGTGCTACCTAACACTCAATTGGTATATGTTAACTTCTGACCCACTGGGAATGCGATGAAAGAAGTAAAAGCTGAAGTAAATGTTTCTCTCTACTATTATTCTGACATTTCACATTCTTAAAATAAAGTGGTGATCCTAACTAACCTCAGACAGATCATTTTTACTAGGATTAAATGTCAGGAATTGTGAAAAATTGAGTTTAAATGTATTTGGCTAAGGTGTACGTAAACGTCCGACTTCAACTGTGTGTGTGTGTAATTGTGTCACCTCTGTGCACAGTAGGTGTGGAAGGGCTGGAGGCAGGCAGACTAGTCAGGTGCAGAGTGGAGCTGATGGTTGATGCTCTCCTCACTGCCATCTGGTAGTTCTTGTACAGGGTGGCCCCATACTAAACAAAGATAGATACAATAGGTACACACAACATACAGTGCAGTGGGAAAGTATTTGCCACCTTTTGAATTTTCTCTACTTTTGCATATTTTTGATACTGAATGTTATCAGATATTCAACCAAAACCTAATATTAGATAAATGGAACCTGAGAAACCTACATGCCAAGTAAAGACCAAATGTTGTGTTCCCTACAGGTTGTAGAGAAGAGCACAAGCTCTGAACTCTCTTTACTGATGTCATTGTCCCCATGGGGAAATTTTGTTAGTACACGTTTAAAGTAGTGTTTAAATGCAGTAGATAACAAGTTGATGATACAACATTCATTACAGTTACATACCAATAAAAATATACTAGCCTGCTGGCCTTTACTGGTTTGATAGGAACATTAGCCTGAGCTGTTTAGGAGGGATATCACACCTGGCACAAACTATTGTCCAGTTCTGTTCAGACCTTAATTCTACCTCTGCTACAGATCCAGACCCAACCCCCATACCAGAACACCGGAAGAGGCGCGGAGGAGGGATCAAAGATCTAACCTTCATCTGGAGCGAGCAGACCACTGGGAAGTACCACCATTGGGTCTAGGGCTCGCTTGTGTGTCTGCTTGCTTCTCAGGTTGTCCTCCTCCCCTCAACTGACCCAGTTCCCGGTTCCTGCCCACCCCCCCAGTTTTCAACCTCAGCACGACTTCCAGTCCCGGCCCCAACACCAGCACCAACCCAGTTTTCTCCCGGTCCCAGCCCCAACACAGGCAACAACTCTGGACACAGCACCGACTAACCTCAACTGCCACCTCCATCCAGCAACTGCCAGCCCAGATCCCACCCCTTCCCCAACACAAAGAAGCAGACACATTGTGGACTGACTGACCAACGGACTGATTCTCTCTATTTTTTAAATGAATGATTATTGAATTTTAACTTGTGACATTTTACCTGTAAAGAAATTTACAAAAAATGTAATACAAAAATGACCCAGTCCTACCTACCTACAGATTGTGGAAATCTGCTCTTTTAGCATGTCAAATATGATAAAACAAAAACACTAGTAAATACTACAGCATTCTCCGCAAAAACACAACAGTAAATACTACAATCTGCAAAAATACTACATGAATTACTATAGTATTATACTACCGTTTTCTTTTAAATGAGTATTTATGCTATAGTTTACTGTAAATACTACAGTATATAGTATTTATACCATAGTATACTATAGTATTTTTTTCATGTGGGAGTTGCTAGGACCATGCTGGAAAGAATAATGTTAAAGGAATATAACTAATAACTGAGCCAGCACAGCACAGTACAGCTCAGGTTGGCAAGATAGTGGGAAAAGACTATTAATAAAGCCTGACCTTGGCTACTCTGATGGAGTTGACCCAGAGGGAGAGAGTGTGCTCATCATCACAACACAGGAATCTGATGTATTGGGACTCCTTCTGGATCTGAGGATGCTGAAGGGAAAAGAACAGAACAAATGGTATTGATGGTAATCTCTGCTCTTAGAGCAACATCTCCTGTGCATGCAATGTCTGTCACAAAATACTGTATTGATGCTTGATTCACTTCTCCGTCTTTGTTCAAGTGGTCCAGTATTTTTGTTGTAGTTCATCAAAGAGACAACAGGGGGCAGCCAATGCTCACTTGAGTCATGCCATTAGAGGAGCACTATTTGTATTGCACTACCATGTTTCATGTTTGATTAGTCGTACGTACAGGATACACATGGTATACACTGTCCAACGAAATGTTTACATCCATGTGGGTTGCACTACCATGTTCTCAAACCCTCTCGCATTAAGAACCTTTCTCATTCATGTTAAGAATGCCTGAACATTCTCATACACATAATAAATGGTGAGTAAAAAATAAAGGCCCTAATTATGAACCATAACTTTGTTGCCTGTTTGAAATCAAATTTGAAGATTACTGTTTTTTTACTAACTTTTTGGCTTTACACTTAGAAACAAAGGAGCTATCTAGAACCTAGAAGGGTTCTTTGGCTGTCCCCATAGGAGAACCCTTTGGATAATCTTTTCTGGTTCCTGGTAGAACCCTTTAGGCTTCCATGTAGGCCCCTTTCCACAGAGAGTTTTACGTGGAACCAAAAAGGGTTCTTTCTATGGGGACAGCTGAAGAATCCTTTTGGAGTTTAGGGACACTGGTGAGGAATATTTGTTTTCTCCAAAATGGACAGAAAAACTATTCTGGTCATATGTTGTTGTTACGAACCATACAGTTATAATATACGCTAAATATATGCTAAGTTAACTTCTTTAATGTACCTTTAAAAACAGATCATTGTCAGACATGGTTCTGCAAGTAACTGACATAAATATTAAGCAACCAATGTTGAAAAGCCACCAAAGTACCTGTCAAACATGGGAAATCCACACTGTCCATATACTTAAGAATTAACATAAATATAAAATATTTCAAACGTGGTCTCAGGGCAATTCGTATTATTCTGTACATAAATCTGTGCAATTTTTTTTTTCATCTAGAAGAATTGGAAGATACTTTTCTTTTGTGGAAATAGCTTGGAGCGATTTTGAGAGATTTATCGACTTGGTTTTTGCTGGACTCCCCTGCTGAATCATCAGGCAACACAAGGAAGGAATCGGATAGGAGGACCATTAACCCAACAAGGACAACAACAAGAATTAGGACATAGATAAGCAAACAAAGCCAACAGAGGGAGAAAGAGAAAGGATTTCTGAGTTATTTCTGAAGGATAGTTCAGGCCTTGATAGTGAAACAAGCATTCAGATGAACAAACAAGCAAAATAGCACTTTGAAAGGAGGTAGAAACATTCCAAACATTGAGAGAGTATCTTCATTTATGTGTAATGTGTTGTTTCATTGAAAAACACATTCAATATCTTTATTTGTACTATTAATAAAACGTGCATTGTTTTAAAAGTGCATTTATCATTAGGTGCATTTTTTAAATAAGCACTTTCATCAAGTAAGCACTTCACAACATTCTAGAGCAGAGTGGATTGTTAAAACAGGTCACCATGGAGATGAATATGGATGCATTCTCTAAGCATTGTTTCAGAGACCTTGTCATCACGTATCCTGAAAATGTTACAAGTGAGTCAGGAAAAAAGACATTCAAAAAGAAATTGCTAAGAGAAGAGAATCCCCAGAGACTCTGAGGGCAGACTTCATCCTAAAAGTGAACACGGATGATCCTAATGCCTGCACACAGCTCTCCATAAGGCCTTAAAATGTCAGAAAACAGAACAATGAGGCAACTGTACATTGATTCCACCCCCAAATGTAACATTCATATTCATAATAACGGCACTGTGATGGATCAAGGTTCGGAGGCCAGTCTGGATCAATTTGTTTAGTTCAGTGTGCAATGAAAAATGTTGAGGAGGACAACCAGGCTCTCAGGATGGAAGTGCGCAGTCTTAGAGAGGAACTGTCCAGCACAGACAACACCAGCCACACGCACGACCTCCAGAAGGAGTTACAGTACATGACCTAAGGCAGGAATTTCTCAGCCACCACCATCCATCTACAAAGAGTCACACAACTACGCAGGACCAGGCCAACAGCTGAATCAGAACCCACCTACCAACCCAGCTGACCCTCTCCATGCCCATCTCACGCCCTGTAATTACTCCCATCACTCCTGCCATCCTCCATAGACTTGACGAAAAACCAGACATTATATTAATGATGGACTCAAATGGAAAGTTTATACAGAGAATCAACTTTTCCCAAATAAAAAGGTGTCAAAGTTATGGTGCCCCACAACAGAGAGAGCTACTGGGGAGAAAACAACCGTGTGCCATCACAGCAGAAAGATTTGTGACCTGTTGCCACCAGAAAAGGGCAACCAGTGAAGAACAAACACCATTGTGTTGTTCTTGTTGTTGTACTTTTTTTTGTATATATACAGCCTTGTACCATTTGCACATCGTTACAACGCTGTATATATACATATACGACATTTGTAATGTCTTTATTCTTTTGGAACTTCTGTGAGTGTAATGTTTACTGTTCCTTTTTATTGTTTATTTCACTTTGTATATGATCTACTTCATTTGCTTTGGCAATGTTAACGTATGTTAACGTATGCCAATAAAGTCCCTTGAATTGAAATTGAGTTGAATTGAGAGCTATGGAGCTCATGACTCTGGCCCAGCTTGCTCACCAAGCCATATCATCATTCACACCTGGGGACCAATGACCTGCGTGCCCAACAGGATAGGGTGGCCACATAACTAAGGGGACGGATAGACCTCCACCATCTTTCCCCTTGCAAAGATAGTAATATTTACCCTGCTCCAGAGGAGAGACTTCCAATAATGCCACCATCCAGGGGGTAGATGCCAGTCTCTCTCGGGACTGTGTGCAATGGCCCACTATTCCACCCTCAGCCTGCACTGTCTTCATGACAATGTACAGCTGTACAAAGAGACAGTCTTAAAGGATGTTGCTCTGCGTGGCCAGTCCACCTTACCCACCAACTCCCTGAGACAAACAAGACACTCCTTTAGACCTGAATCCGGTGGCGCCTTATAGAGACAGAAGAACAGCCAGCAACACTGCCCCCCACACCACCCTACACCACTTCTCTCCCAGGAACTGCATGCAGATAGACTGAGCTATGCCCAAGCCGCAAACAGTCAGAGGCCCCATGCACAGTTTGGAGCATCGGTGGTCACACTGCCCACCCTCTTCAATTCCCACTACAACCTCTTTCTCATACTACCAGACCAGGTCCGCCTCAGCACAGCTCTACCAGACCCGGCCAATCACAGCACCGATCCACCAGACCCGGCCCATCACAGCACAGGTCTACCAGACCCGGCCCATCACAGCACAGGTCTACCAGACCCGGCCCGTCACAGCACAGATCCACCGGACCCGGCCCATCACAGCCCAGCTCTACCAGACCCGGCCCATCACAGCACAGATCCGTCAGACCCTGCCCATCACAACATAGCTCTACCAGACCCGGCCCATCACAGCACAGCACAGCTCTACTAGACCAAGCCCACCTCAACTGCCCAGCTCTACACAGCACCAACCACTACCCTAGGATGTGGCAAAACACTGTTGAGGGTAGTGCACAGATGGTGATACAGTCCACACCATGTATCATTCACATCATCAGCCCTCATGTGCTGAGAGTTTTGAGCTTTGCCAGTCACACTGCCCTCCACACCACCCTCAATTTCCCCTACAACCTCCCTCCCAGGCTAGTTTTGGTTACCCTCCCTACTCCCATCCCCAGGGCAGGCCTGGGACACTTCTTCCCCCCATGGCAACCCCAACCCTGCAACAGGAGCCACACCAAAGCCTCCTGTGCACACCCATAATAGAGCATTGGTGGGAGCTTCATCAGGGTGGACTGAGCTCTGCCAACAATGCTCTCCCAGTTCTCACTCCAGCCCCTGCATCCAGTGACTTGAGGGATGTCTGTCAAATGCTCAGTCTACTCTGCTCTCATGTGGTTGGCCAGCGACCTTGGCAAAGTCTCAGCTCACTCAACAAATAGCTGCAGATGACCCTATGCCTGTCAGCTCTTATGGAAATGAGCTGAATACCCCCCAGACTTTAAATCTAGTAAGGGGCTTGGGCTAATGCACCTAAATGTGCGAAGTAGGATTGAAAAAATGGACACAGTTGATATTTGGGAACAGGACTCTTGTCCGTCCTGACATTCTGGTTCTCTTGGAAACATGGTTAAATGGCTCTGTATCTGATGAAGACATTGAAGTAAATTATTAGAATGTATTTAGGTGTGACAGATTACAGAAAGGGGAGGAGTGGCCATATATGTCAAATCTAATTTCATGGAGTGCCAATCTTTAGATATTTCTGTTCCCAAGAAAATGGAGCTCCTGGTTGTAGATGTGTCCATAAACTAGAATACACATTTGTTTGTTAATGGGATTTATCGCCTCCCCCTGCTGCCATGGCGGACGTTATTGGTGGTATAGCTGAGTGTTTAACACTTTTTATTTTGTCCTCGGAGTTGGTCATTTGAGGGGATTTGAGTCTGGATTGCTATCCCTGGCCACAGATCAATTTAAGAGTATATGCATTGATTTCAATCGGACAAATGCACACAACTAAATGTGAGAAACCCTGTTAACTCCTTGATTGATTTAATTCTCACTAATAACCCCCATAAATATTTGTCTCGTGGAGTATTTGCATATGATCTCAGTGATCATTGTCCCACATAGTATAGTACAGAAAAATACTAATCCTTGTTTAATTGAGATGACCAAGTTTAAAAAGTTTTCAAGTGTTTTTACGTTACACGTTCTATTTTGATTTAGCCACTCTCCTGTATTACTGACCCTGAGTTGGCTCTAGAACATTTCTTCCCTACCTAAGCAAGTTCTGTCTGACTCTGGCATCATAACTGAGAGGAATGGAAGTTCTCATTTACAATTGCGACCTGGCCAAGATAAAGTAAAGCAGTTTGACACATACAACAAAACAGAGTTACACATGGAATAAACAAACATACAGTCAATAATACAGTAGAAAAATAAGTCTATGTGCAATGTGAGCAAATGAGGTGAGATAAGGAAGGTAAAGGCAAAAAAAAGGCCATGGTTGCGAAGTAAATACAAAATAGCAAGTAAAACAATGGAATGGTAGATTTGCAGTGGAAGAATGTGCAAAGTAGAAATAGAAATACTGGGGTGCAATGGAGCAAAATAAATAAATAAATCCAGTAGGGGAAGAGGTAGTTCTTTGGGATAAATTATAGATGGGCTATGTACAGGTGCAGTTATCTGTGAGCTGCTCTGACAGCTGGTGCATAAAGCTAGTGAGGGAGATAAGTGTTTCCAGTTTCAGAGATTTTTGTAGGTCGTTCCAGTCAGTGGCAGCAGAAAACTGGAAGGAGAGGCGGCCAAAGGAGGAATTGGCTTTGGGGGTGACCAGAGAGATATACCTGCTGGAGCGCGTGCTACAGGCAGGTGTTGCTATGGTGACCAGTGAGCTGAGATAAGGGGGACTTTACCTAGCAGGGTCTTGTAGATGACCTGGAGCCAGTGGGTTTGGCGACGAGTATGAAGCGAGGGCCAGCCAACGAGAATGTACAGGTCGCAGTGGTGGGTAGTATATGGGGCTTTGGTGACAAAACGGATGACACTGTGATAGACTGCATCCAATTTATTGAGTAAGGTATTGGAGGCTATTTTGTAGATGACATCGCCGAAGTTGAGGATCGGTAGGATGGTCAGTTTTACGAGGTTATGTTTGGCAGCATGAGTGAAGGATGCTTTGTTGCGAAATAGGAAGCCAATTCTAGATTTAACTTTGGATTGGAGATGTTTGATGTGAGTCTGGAAGGAGAGTTTACAGTCTAACCAGACACCTAGGTATTTGTAGTTGTCCACATATTCTAAGTCAGAACCGTCCAGAGTAGTGATGTCGGACGGGCAGGCAGGTGCAGGCAGCGATCGGTTGAAGAGCATGCATTTAGTTTTACTTGTATTTAAGAGCAATTGGAGGCCACGGAAGGAGAGTTGTATGGCTATGAAGCTCGTCTGGAGGGTTGTTAACACAGTGTCCAAAGAAGGGCCAGAAGTATACAGAATGGTGTCGTCTGCGTAGAGGTGGATCAGAGACTCACCAGCAGCGAGAGCGACATCATTGATGTATACAGAGAAGAGAGTCGGCCCAATAATTGAACCCTGAGGCACCTCCATAGAGACTGCCAGAGGCCCGGACAACAGGCCCTCCGAATTGACACACTGAACTCTATCAGAGAAGTAGTTGGTGAACCAGGCGAGGCAATCAGTTGAGAAACCAAGGCTATCGAGTCTGCCGATGAGCATGTGGTGATTGACCTAGTCGAAAGCCTTGGCCAGTTCAATGACTACGGCTGCACAGTATTGTTTCTTATTGATGGCGGTTAAGATATCGTTTAGGACCTTGAGCGTGGCTGAGGTGCACCCATGACCAGCTCTGAAACCAGATTGCATAGCGGAGAAGGTACGGTGGGATTCGAAATGGTCGGTAATCTGTTTGTTGACTTGGCTTTCGAAGACCTTAGAAAGGCACTAGGCACTGCAGGGTCTGGATTCACCTCTACATCACCAGAGGAACAGAGGAGCAGTAGGATAGGGGTACAGCTAAAAGCGATGAGAATTGGTCGTCATTATAGCTTCAAGGTATAATGTACAGACAAAGGTATGGTAGGATGTGAATACAGTGGAGGTAAACCTAGGCATTGAGTGATTATGAGAGAGATGTTGTATCTAGAAACATCATTGAAACCAGTGTGGGAGAAAGATGTACATATAGGGAGAAACATAATACTGTACCACAAGAGAAAGATACACTTAGAGTGCATTTGCCATTCTGGTAAAATGCATTGTCTATTGTATAGGACAGGAGGCCAGAGTAATACCTTGTATTAAAAGCCTATTGATTTCACAAGTTCTTGCAAGTGTCATATTTGAACCGATTTTCTACGACACCAGGTGATGTCATCGCATGTGTGGGTGGTGGAACTGAAAGGTTGGATAAGGTATAATGAGCAGGGTTAGAGGCTCTACAGTGAGATAAGCCAATAAACACTAACCAGAACAGCAATGGACAAGGCATATTGACATTAAGGAGAGGCATGCTTAGCCGAGTGATCATAAGGGTCCAGTGAGTAGTGAGGTTGGTTGGGGTCACGGCGATTCAGACAGCTAGCCGGGCCATGGGTAGCAAGCTGGCAGAGGATGGAGGTCTGTTTTTAGCCACCTCGTGCGTTTCTGTCTGTAGATTAGTGGGGTTCCGTGTGGTAGAGGGAACCGATCCAATTGTCAAAATAGATATAGGTATAGTGGCCCAAGAAAATTGTCCGATAGACCTATTCAGATAGCAGCCGATAAGACAGCTAACGATTAGCGGGCCGCAGATGGCCGTTCAGGTTACGTTGCGACGTAGGGGCCAGTTGGATAACTCCCTCGGGCAGATAACGTTGGTAGTCCAGTCGTGAAGGCCTGTTGGGGTTCCGCATCGGCAGTAAAACGGGTCCGGATAGGTGATTGTAGCCCAGGAGTGGCTGATGGAACTCTTCAGCTGGCTAGCCCCGGAATAATTAATGTTTGCTCCGGGACCGACGTTAGCCAATAGTCACTCGGTTAGCAGCTAGCTAGCTGCAAGATCCAGGTGTAAATGTCCAGAGCTTGCGGTAGACATCCGGGGATATGGAGAGAAAATAGGTCCAGTATACTCTGGTCTGAGTCGCGTTGTACAAAGCCACCCTTTGCCTTGATGTCACCTGTGCACACTCTTGGCATTCTCTCAACCAGCTTCATGAGGTAGTCACCTGAAATGCATTTCAATTAACAGGTGTGCCTTGTTAAAAGTTAATTTGTGGAATTTCTTTCCTTCTTAATGCGTTTGTGCCAATCAGTTGTTGTGACAAGGTAAGGGTGGTATACAAAAGATTTGGTAGTTGGTAATGACCAAGTCCATATTATGGCAAGAACAGCTCAAATAAGCAAAGAGAAATGACAGTCCATCATCACTTTAAGACATGAAAGCCAGTCAATCCGGAAAATGTCAAGAACTTTGAACGTTTCTTCAAGTGCAGTCGCAAAAACCATCAAGCGCCATGATGAAACTGGCTCTCATGAGGACCGCCACAGGAAAGGAAGACCCAGAGTTACCTCTGCTGCAGAGGGTAAGTTCATTAGCGTTAACTGCACTGCAGATTGCAGCCCAAACAAATGCTTTACAGAGTTCAAGTAACAGATACATCTCAACATCAACTGTTCAGAAGAGACTACGTGAATCAGGCCTTCATGGTCGAATTGCTGCAAGGAAACCACTACTAAAGGACACTAATAAAAATAAGAGACTTGTTTGGACCAAGAAATCTGTCCTTTGGTCTGATGACTCCAAATGTTTGATTTTTGGTTCCAACCGCAGTGTCTTTGTGAGACGCAGAGTTGGTGAATGGATGATCTCCGCATGTGTGGGTCTCACCGTGAAGCATTGAGAAGGTGGTGTGATGGTGTGGTAGTGCTTTGCTGATGACACTGTCAGTGATTTATTTAGAATTCAAGGCACACTTAACCAGCACAGCTACCGCAGCATTCTGCAACAATACACCATCCCATCTGGTTTGCGCTTAGTGAGACTATCATTTGTTTTTCAACAGGACAATGACCCAACACACCTCCAGACTGTGTAAGGGCTATTTGACCAAGTAGGAGAGTGATGGCGTTCTGCATCAGATGACCTGGCCTCCACAATCACCCGACCTCAACCCAATTGAGATGGTTTGGGATGAGTTGGACCGCAGTGTGAAGGAAAAGCAGCCAACAAGTACTCAGCATATGTGGGAACTCCTTCAAGACTGTTGGAAAAGCATTCCAGGTGAATTTGGTAGAGAGAATGCCAAGAATGTGCAAAGCTATCATCAAGGCAAAAGGTGGCTACTGAAGAATCTAAAATATATTTTGATTTGTTTAACTTCTTTGTGATAGGGGGCAATATTTTCACGACCGGATGAAAAGCGTGCCCATAGTAAACTGCCTGCTACTCAGGCCCAGAAGCTAGGATATGCATATAATTAATTAGTAGATTTGGATAGAAAACACTGAAGTTTCGAAAACTGTTTGAATGATGTCTGTGAGAATAACAGAACTCATATGGCAGGTGAAATCCTGAGAAAAATCCAACCAGGAAGTGGGAAATCTGAGGTCTGTAGTTTTTCAAGTGATTGCCTATCCAATATCCAGTGTAAATGGGATCAGATTGCACTACTAAAGGCTTCCACTACTAAAATGAATTTTTGCGAACTTCATGAACCTACATTTATTTCCTTGCTGGTGTGACCTTACCATGAGAACCACCACTATCATAAACTTAACTAATTTCCTGAAAATGTGAGGTGTAACTGTAGAGAGAACATGGGGGCAGATCTGGGTTCACGAACTATGTCAAATTTGTCCAAATATTTTAGCTCGGCTTGATTAAGCTTGCCTGGCACAATGGAACCAATAGAATAATAGCAAAAAGGGAAAATCCTGCTCTTCTGGCACTCCAAGCAGGCCTAAGCAAACACTCAAAGTATTAGAAAGATTTCAAATAGCATTTGAATCCAGTTCTGGAGAGCACATAGGGGCTGAGCGGTAAATTGTAGTTGTTGTAGTAAAGACCAACATACACAGCTTAACCAAGTTGCAAGGTTCTAAATACCCGACACCAAACATTCTTTTGAAGGGAAACCACAACCCAGCATGTCAGAGCTGCTTTACACTTCAACCAACTAACACCTCACTTCACCCTGCTTTCGTTCTGTCTGAGCAAGTCCTATTCTGGGTATGGAAAATATTCCTTATTAAAATGCCTCCTCCTTGAAGACTGACATTAGGTCGTTTAAGTTGATCCCTGTCTGTCTATCTGTCTGTCTTGTATCCTCAGTCTCTCTCGTTCCACATAACAGCTGGTTTTGTGTGATCCTTTAGAGATCACCGTGGGAAACATGTGGGTCTGTCTGTGTGTGGTGGTGCATTGCCAATATGTTAAAGTAGTTGCAGTGCACAACTTCCTGTCGAACACATCTAGCCTATATTTAAACATGCAAATATTCAGAATTAAGTTATCAGCTTATTTTCTTCCTTGCTGGCCCTCAAAACTTTGCATTTTTAAATGTTGCAAATGTACAGTATTGAGGTGGAAATAGATTTTTCCCATAACATCTGACTATCAGTCTTCAAATAGTTTTCAACAAATCGATTTGCCAAATGGGCCAAACATGGACACTAACTTTCCACCCAGTTAGTCTAAACCCTGAACCTAGTTTAAACCCCCAAAAGTGCCAAAGGACCATTGCACTGTGAATTTTTTCAGCCTGTCATAGGATGTGTGTGTGTGTGTGTTACCCGGTCTGTTACCTCAGCGAGTCGATTGGAGAAGAGCAGAAGACAAATGTCCACTGTGACAAACTGATAACATCTGTTAATCTTTCCTCCAAGATGGATGGCCTACCTTGAGGATGAAGCAGAAATCAGATGGTGCTTTGTATTTCTGTTTGTAATCAGTGGTGGTGTAGATATTGACTTTGTCAAGCTGAATGAAGCACGCCAGGTCCCTGGATGTCTGTTAAAGAAGAAAAATATAAGAAAACCTGAATAAGTAGACTTTAGGTTATATCGTCTCTGTCTGATGAAAACACCTTATCTCTAAAATTGAGACTTTTCAGGAAATTGTGAAAATTACCATATTTTCCCATTAACGAACATACAATTATGAAATTCAGAAACTATTTTGAATACATTTTCTTGGTCCTAAAGTCATTAAATATTCAGAGTACATTGAGGGTTGTTACTGCTTTCAAGAAAAAAAAAGAAAAAAAATGGTAACAAATGGAGTTCCTAGGTTTTCATCAGACAGCGACGATATGGATCATATCATTGGAGATCCAGTGAGTAAGGATTTCACAGAGTAGTGTTTTAGTCTGATAAGTCCCAACTTGAATGAATGTGTGCACTGTGGACTTCCTGAGCCAATAGTTTTTAAGTGTTTTGCAGACACAACATATACAGTGCATTCGGAAACTATTCAGACCCCTTGAATGTTTCCACATTTTAAAATGGATTACATCGTTTTCCCCCCATGATCAATCTACACACAATGACAAAACAAAAACTGTTTATACATTTTTGAAAAAATATATAAAAAAAAAACATTTACATAAGTATTCAGACCCTTTACTCAGTACTTTGCTGAAGCACCTTTTGCAGTGATTACAGCCTCAAGTCTTCTTGGGTATGGTGCAACAAGCTTGGCACACCTGTATTTGGGTAGTTTCTCCCATTCTTCTCTGCAGATTCTCTCAAGCTCTGTCAGGTTGGATGGGGAGTATTGCTGCACAGCTATTTTCAGGTCTCTCCAGAGAAGTTCGATCGGGTTCAAGTCCGGGCTCTGGCTGTGCCACTCAAGGACATTCAGAGACTTGTCTCGAAGCCAGTCCTGTGTTGTCTTGGCTATGTGCTTAGGGTTGTTGTCCTGTTGGAAGGCAAACCTTCGTCCCAAGTCTGAGGTCTTGAGCAGGTTCATCAAGGATCTCTCTGTACTTCAAATCAAATGTTATTGGTCACATACACATGGTTAGCAGATGTTAGTGCGAGTGTAGCAAAATGCTTGTGCTTCTAGTTCCGACAGTACAGCAATATCTAACAAATCCACAACCCTTACCTAATACACACAAATCTAAGTAAAGGAATGGAATAAGAATATATACATATAAATATGTGGATGAGCAATGACAGAGCGGCATGGTCAAGATGCAATAGATGGGATAAAATACAGTATATACATTTGAGATGAGTAATGCAAGATATGTAACATTATTAAAGTGGCATTATTAAAGTGACTAGGGATCCATTTATTAAAGTGGCCAATGATTTTAACAGTCTGATGGCCTTGTGACAGAAGCTGTTTTTCAGTCTCTCTGTCCGAGCTTTGATGCACCTGTACTGACCTCGCCTTCTGGATGGTAGCGGGGTGAACAGGCAGTGGCTCGGATGGTTGTTGTCCTTGATGATCTTTTTGGGGGTGGTAGGTAGCCTAATGGTTAGAGCGTTGGACCAGTAACCGAAAGGTTGCAAGATCAAATCCCCGAGCTGACAAGGTAAAAATATGTCATTCTGTTCCTGGACAAGGCAGTTAACCCACAGTTCCTAGGCTGTCATTGTAAATAAGAATTTGTTCTTAACTGACTTGCCTACTTAAACAAGGGTATAATATATATATATTTTTGGCCTTCCTGTGACATTGGGTGCTGTAGGAATCCTGGAGGGCAGGTAGTTTACCCCCAGTGATGCATTGTGCAGACCGTACCACCCTCTGGAGACCCATATGGTTGTGGGCGGTGCAGTTGCCGTACCAGGTGGTGATACAGCTCGACAGGATGCTCTCAATTGTGCATCTGTAAATGTTTGTGAGGGTTTAGGTGACAAGATATATTTCTTCAGCCTCCTGAGGTTGAAGAGGCGGTGTTGCGCCTTCTTCACCACACTGTCTGTGTGGGTGGACCATTTCAGTTTGTCCTTGATGTGTATGCCAAGGAACTTGAAGCTTTCCACCTTCTCCACTAGGGGGTGCTCCCTCTGTTGTTTCCTGAAGTCCATGATCATCTCCTTCGTTTTGATGATGTTGAGTGAGAGGTTGTTTTCCGGACACCACACTCTGAAAAGGGTCTGAATACTTATGTAAATAAGGTATTTCTGTTTTTTATTTTTAATATATTTGTAGACATTTTTGCCATTTTGTGTGTAGATTTATGAGGATAAAAAAATATATATATGTAATGTAACAAAATGTGGAAAGAGTAAAGGGGTCTGAATACTATACAAATCAAATCAAATCACATTTATTTATATAGCCCTTCGTACATCAGCTGATATCTCAAAGTGCTGTACAGAAACCCAGCCTAAAACCCCAAACAGCAAGCAATGCAGGTGTAGAAGCACGGTGGCTAGGAAAAACTCCCTAGAAAGGCCAAAACCTAGGAAGAAACCTAGAGAGGAACCAGGCTATGTGGGGTGGCCAGTCCTCTTCTGGCTGTGCCGGGTGGAGATTATAACAAAACATGGTCAAGATGTTCAAATGTTCATAAATGACCAGCATGGTCGAATAATAATAAGGCAGAACAGTTGAAACTGGAGCAGCAGCACAGTCAGGTGGACTGGGGACAGCAAGGAGTCATCATGTCAGGTATTCCTGGCATGTCAGGTATTCCTATACGTTTTTATATTAGTTCATAAACTGCCTATACAATATACTGTATGTGCAAGACTACGTATTGAGAAGATGTTTACTCAACTTGCTATGACGAAGGACATGCAGCCGAAACGCACCTGGGTTCATAATCTTTGTTTCCATTGAACATGCCATACAAATAAAGGCATTTTAATAAATTATATTTAGAGTGCCTTGGTACTCCTTTCACTTCCTGTACCTTTGTCTTTCCTTTAGGCACATAATATATCCCAGATGCCCTGAGCAGGAAGTAGCGACGTTTCCACGATTTCTTCCCGTCCTCTCTCAGATACAGCAGCCCCTCCAGGTCTGGGACGATGAGAGAAGGCCCATCAAAATTTTCCTGGACACAAAAAAAAAAAAAAAAAAAAAAAAGTTTGTGGAAGTGTTTGAGGGTTTATATAACACTGATTTTCTCAAGAGGTAGGAGAACACCAACAAAATATTGGTACAGCAAATGTGTGTACTGTATAGGCTATAGAGAAGACTACAGGTGTGTTTGTGATAACTCACCTTTAGCAGAAGTTCCTTATGCCTTTCTTTTATTTCATTAATAGATTTTTGGTCTTTCTTCCATAGGTAGAATATCTTGAAGTTGACGTGAAAAAAAAGCGAAAAGACAATGTCAGCACAAGGATATAAATAATGGAACTAAAACAAAGAGCTTGGTTGCTAGTTTGTCTCTACTTAAACCACTTTTTTGTTTGGTAAAACGTTGGCAGAAGTAAAGACAGATCATTGGCTTAAATTAGAAAGCACAGTTAACTGCACTATTTTGTGTGAACTCTGGGTCATGTTCATATGGGCACGAAAAGGAAAACGTTTTAAAGAGCTTGCAACAGAAAACAAAACATATTTTATGGGGGGGGGGGGGGGGGGGGGGGGAGTCCAGGTAACTTCTCCCTGTTTCAGTCTATTTTCTTCCGTTTGGTGCTTAATGTTTGGTGCCCAGTTCTCTACTGTACTCACCTGGGGGTCCTTGAAGAAGAGATATTTGTTGGGTCTCAGAAGGAAAATGATTTGGTTTTTACTGTCTCGTGTCCATGCAGAAAGAGGCTCCACTAGATATTCATGGTCTTCAAACCCCCTTTCTGCATTGAGAACAAAAGAGGAGCCTCATTTCTTTATGAAAATGATATACATCAATCATACAATGTCATATCTTAAATCATACCTAAAGTACACTAAATTACCAAAAGTATGTGGACACCTGGTCTTTCGTCCACACCGATATCGACAAACCATTTCTGTATGGGCCTCCCTTTTTTCACAGGGGTATTGCTATGCTAAAACAGGAAAGGGAATGCAGATGTAGAAGCACAGTGGTTAGGAAAAACTCCCTAGAAAGGCAGGAACCTAGGAAGAAACCTAGAGAGGAACCAGTCTCTGAGGGGTAGCCAGTCCTCTTCGCCTAGAATTTCATTGCATGCTGTATCATTAAGATTTCCCTTCACTGGAACTAAGGGGCCTAGCCCGAACCATAAAAACACCCCCAGACCATTATTCCTCATCCACCAAACTTTACAGTTTCCACTATGCATTTCGACAAGTAGCGTTCTCCTCGCATCCGCCAAACCCAGATTCGCCCGTCAGACTGCCAGATGGTGAAGCGTGATTCATCATTCCAGAGAACGTGTTTCCACTGTTCCAGAGTCCAGTGGTGGCAAGCTTTATACCACTCCATTGCGCATGGTGATCTTAGGCTTGTGTGTGGCTGCCCGGCCATGGAAACCCATTTCATGAAGCTGCTGACGAATAGTTATTGTGCTGACGTTGCTTCCAGAGGACAGATGATTTTTACGCGCTACGCACTTCAGCACTCGGCAGTCCCATTTTGTGAGACGTTGTTGCGCCTAGATATTTTCACTTCATGATAACATCACCTCTAGCAGGACAGATATTTGACAAACTGACTTGTTGGAAAGGCGGCATCCTATGACGGTGCCACGTTGAAAGTCACTGAGCTCTTCAGTAAGGCCATTCTACTGCCAATGATTGTCTATGGAGATTGCATGGCTATGTACTCGATTTATACAACTGTCAGCAATGGGTGTGGCTGAAATAGCTGAATCCACTCATTTGAAGGGTGTCCACATACTCTTGTATATATAGTGTACCTTGACTGCACTTGATTGAGCTTGCTTGGTGCAATGGAACCAATGGAAGAGCCCAAAAAGTGCAAACCTGACCCAACTGGCACTTCAGCCGGGCTTCAGCCAGACAGAAGTGCCCAGCTTCAGCCGGGCTTCAGCCGGATAGAAAACAAATACCACCTGAACCAAGGTCTGGTGTGTATGATTCTCACCCGTCTGCAGCTCGGGGTTGGTCTCACACAGGCTCCAGTCCATGCTGAAGTCACAGTGGGTCTTCTCAAACAGATTATCCAGCACGTCCCTGACCGTCTGTCTCTCGTCCACCATCAGTGTCTTGGAGCTGCCATCACTCATCATCACCTTCACTACTAACTACCAGGAGGTACATACAAATAGCCATTGAGATATAAGTATTTATTGAGTACACTCAATATGACTGCTGGCCCACCCATCACAGAATGTTGACTTAAATGGGGATTGCCATTCTAGTAATAAACAATGATTACTAGAAACATTTGCATATATTTGCATTTTTATCCAACTCAAAGTTCTTTGCATGATATAGGGGTAGCTCAAATCCTCACAATGTGAAGCTGTTATAGCCGGTTAAGTGAAATTAACCCACTATACCTTCTTAACTTTGGCTTCTTTTAGCTTCTCCAGAGCCAGCTTGATTTTGTCAGTTTTGGCTTGTGCTTCGGCCTCTCCCTGGAAAATTTTTAGTATACTGTTTGATTAAAAGAGCAGGAATGTGAAAAAGTGCCACACCCACATGAAAAAATACTAGTTTACTATAGAAAACTACAGTACTTACAGTAGAATTCTATAGTAAACTGTAGTATACTGTAGAATACCATACTACTACACACTGTAGTATCCCTCGATCATGTGTAGTACTTACCATAGAATGCTATAGTATACTGTAAAATACTATAGTAAATACTACAGTATTAACCAAAATAAATACTACAGTAATGTCAGCAAAAACACTAGTTTTTACTATAGTAAATATTACTGTATCTTATTTGCATATACTCCGCTCATTCGCAATTCGTGCCACCCATAACTGAGAAACCTACATGCAGAGTATAGAACATACATTGTGTTCCGTACAGTTTATAGAAAAGAGCAGAGGCTCTGAACTATCCGTTCATAGAACTATCCTTTCAGACCTCAGTCATACCTAGCTATAGGTTATGTAGAATTTGCTCTTTTAGCATTTCTCCAGTAGGTTTCCTGAAGGAGAAAGCCTCCACTCCTATGTCAAAGATAATAAAACAAATACACCATAGTAAATACTACACTGATGTCCGCAATAACACTACAGTAAATATACAGTTTAATACAATCTGCAAAAACCCTACATTCATTACTTTAGTATATACTACTATTTTACAGTATTTTAATACACCTTAGTAAGTATTCACTTTTGTAGTGTTTTTGTACAAAAAATCTACAGCGAATACTATAGTCATTATACCATAATATTTTTTATGTGGCAGTTTACTGTATATTGGCAGTAATTAGCTACAAAAACAGAAAGGTAAGATGCCTTGATATGTAAATCAATAGAACTGCAGAACTCAGAACTCTATTGTGCACCCCTGCATTTGAAACAGAAATAGTTATGTAATCTTGGTTGAGACCTGAAGACTTGCATTAGCTGCCCTGGCTAACGCCTAGGGATACACAGTCATAGTTACCGGTGGAAGTGGTTTGCGGGGTTCAGGAGGTAGAGAGGATGAGGAGGACACCAGCGATGACATTTGGGACAAGGAGATAGGTGCTCGGACATTTTGTTGTTGGGTGGAATAGCCAGACTTGTGCTGCTGTGTGTGGACATGTCCCGTCTTGGTTGCGTTCAGTTTCTCCTCTGTCTCTGACAAATCTGACCCCAGATCAGCCATCAGAGCGTCCAGGTCATGATCCTCTAGCTCATTTAGAGATTCTGCCAGAGGAAGATGGGAAATGAGGGGTTTATGTTAGACGTGATAACGCAACCACTTCCCTTCTTATGAATACTTTAACCATTCTAACTCATGTACTAGTGAAATGTGCTTAATAAGGTTGCTATTGGCAAGCAGGACTTCAAATATTTGTCATATGCATCAACTCTAATTGTAAACCAGGTAGTTTGGGTCCAGTATTTCAGCCATATGTATATGTAAGGGATACATGCAGACGTTCAGTACATTGCACTCTTAGAAAAAAGGGTTCCAAAAGGGTTCTTCGGCAGTCCCCATAGGAGAACCCTTTTGGGTTCCAGTTAGAACCCTCTGTGGAAAAGGGTCTACATGGAACCAAAACGGGTTCTTCAAAGTGTTCTCCCATGGAGACAGCTGAAGAACGCTTTTTGGTGCTAGATAGCACCTTTTTTTCTAAGATTGTACCTTGGAAATAATGGATGACGAAGCATGATGAGGCGGAGCTGAGTCCCTTTGTGTAGTTCCTTTTTCCAAGGTAATGTACAGAACGAAGGCGTTCATCCGCTAATACCACAGTTTCCAAAGAAAACAATACTAAAGTACACATTTACTGGAAGAAAATGAAACATTTTCATTGATATTAAATATTAAACAACAGCAAAGTAGCTGCATTTGCATTTGTTTAAGCTGTTTTCTATTGACATTTATGTGGATACATCCATAAGGAGCTGATTATGCCAGTTTTTTGCCTGGCATAGCTAGAAAAGTGGTTTGAGCCGACATACATTTTTACTGCTCTAATTACATTTGGAAACAATTTACAATAGCAGTAAGGCACCTCGGGAAGTTGTGGTGCATGGCCAATATACCACTGCTAATGGCTGAATGCTGATTGGCTTCCGTCGTGCCTAAGAACAGCTCTTAGCCGTGAAATATTAGCCATGTACCACACTCCCTCAGGCCGTATTGCTTAAATACAGTTGAAATCGGAAGTTTACATACACCTTAGCCAAATACATTTAAACTCAGTTTTTCACAAATCCTGTCATTTAATCCTGGTAAAAATCCCTGTCTTAGGTCAGTTAGGATCACTATATTTTAAGAATGTGAAATGTCAGAATAATAGTAGAGAGAAGGATTTATTTCAGCTTTTATTTATTTCATCACATTCCCAGTGGGACACAAGTTTACAAACACTCAATTGGTATTAGGTAGCATTGCCTTTAAATTGTTTAACTTGGGTCTAACGTTTCGGGTAGCCTTCCACAAGCTTCCCACAATAAGTTGGGTGAATTTTGGCCCATTCCTCCTGACAGAGCTGGTGTAACTGAGTCAGGTTTGTAGGCCTCCTTGCTTGTACACGCTTTTCAGTTCTGCCCACAAATTTTCTATGGGATTGAGGTCAGGGCTTTGTGATGGCCACTCCAATACCTTGACTTTGTTGTCCTTAAGCCATTTTGCCACAACTTTGGAAGTATACTTGATGTCATTGTCCATTTGGAAGACCCATTTGCGATCAAGCTTTAATGTCTTGAGATGTTGCTTCAATATATCCACATCATTTTCTTGCCTCATGATGCCATCTATTTTGTGAAATGCACCAGTTCCTCCTGCAGCAAAGCACACCCACAACATGATGCTGCCACCCCTGTGCTTCCCGGTTGGGATGGTGTTCTTCGGGCTTGCAAGCCTCCCCCTTTTTCCTCCAATCATAACATTGGTCATTATGACCAAACAGGTTTATTTTTGTTTCATCAGGCATTTGGAAATTGCTCCCAAGGATGAACCAGACTTGTGAAGGTCAAAAAAAAATTCAGAGGTCTTGGCTGATTTCTTTTGATCTTCCCATAACGTCAAGCAAAAATGCACTGAGTTTGAAGGTAGCCCTTGAAATACATCCACAGGTACACCTCCAATTGACGTCAATTAACCTATCAGAAGCTTCTAAAGCCATGACATAATTTTCTGGAATTTTCCAAGCTGTTTAAAGGCACAGTCAACTTAGTGTATGTAAACTTCTGACCCACTGGAATTGTGATACAATGAATTATAAGGGAAATAATCTGTCTGTAAACAATTGTTGGAAAAATGACTTGTGTCATGCACAAAGTAGATGTCTTAACCGACTTGCCAAAACTATAGTTTGTTAACAATACATTTGTGAAGTGGTTGAAAAACTAGTTTTAATGACTCCAACCTAATGTATGTAAACTTATGTCTTCAACTGTATACCACCGGTACGATGCAAAAATACTTGTTTAATGTGCTATTTATGTTGGTAACCAGTTTATAATAGCAATAAGGAAACTCTGGGTTTGTGGTATATGGCCAATATACTACACCCCCTTGGGTCTTATTGCGTCAAGATACAATTTCCACTGTTTGCTGATGTACTGTTGCATTATGTTTCTCACCGTTCAAATCTGTGAACCCAATAGAGAAGTTGTTTTCTCTCTGTGAGCTGGATGACATTTCTGAGGGCTCCATTTCATACCCAAGACTCTGTCAAAAGAAATGGTTTCAGATGAAATGTTGGCATAGTACAGAACTCGAAAGAAATTGTATGTTTTACATAACACTAATACAGATAGAGAACACTACAACAATATTTGCAACATTTTTACATTAATTCTAAGAAAACCCTCTTCAAGGACCATCTCTGAAGCCACATTTATAAGCTGTACAGTCAAAATTCAAACCTTATACTTCGAATGCAAAAAAACCCAAAAAACTGCACTATGGTGAGGATGTGATATCATAGGAAAGTGATTATTTCATCTGATATGTCATATTTTCATAAATGTCCCCAGCAGGCAATTCCAGCAAATCACACACAGTGGATTCGGAAAGTATTCAGACCTCTTCACTTTTTCCACATTTTGCGACGTTACAGCCTTATTCTAAAATTGATTACAAAACATTTTTCCTCATCACTCTACACACAATACCCCATAATGACAAAGCAAAAACAGTTTGTAATTTGTGTGCAAATGTATGAACAAAAACAACTGAAATATTATATTAACATAAGTTTTCAGACCCTTTTCTCAGTACTTGTTGAAGCACCTTTTGCAGCGATTACAGCCTCGAGTCGTCTTGGGTATGATGCTACATGCTTTGCACACCTGTATTTGGGGAGTTTCTCCCATTCTTCTCTGCAGATCCTCTCAAACTCTGTCAGGTTGGAGGGGGAGAGTTGCTGCACAGCTATTTTCAGGTCTCTCCATAAATTTGCTCTTTTAGCACTTCTCCAGTAGGTTTCCTGAAGGAGAAAGCCTTCACTTATGTGTCAAAGATAATAAAACAAATACACCATAGTAAATACTACACTGATGTCCTCAATAACACTACAGTAAATATACAGTATAATACAATTTGTAAAAAAAAAAAATTAACAGTTTTTTAATACACCTTAGTATAAAAATACAGTAAAACTGTAGTATATACTAAAGTAACGAAAGTATGGTTTTTGCAGATTGTATTATACTGTATATTTACTGTAGTGTTTTTAGGGACTGTAGTACACTACTAAAAATACTAAGTATTCACTGTAGTGCTTTTGTGCAAAAAATCTACAGTGAATACTATAGTTATTATACCATAGTATTTTTTTCTGTGGCAATTTACTGTATATTGGCAGTAATTAGCAACAAAAACAGAAAGGTAAGATGCCTTGATATGCAAATCAATAGAACTGTAGAACTCAAGGGCCTGATATTGTGCACCCCTGCATTTGAAACAGAAATAGTTATGTAATCTTGGTTGAGACCTGAAGACTTGCATTAGCTCCCCTGGTGTTCAATTGGGTTCAAGTCCGGGCTCTGGCTGGGCCACTCGAGGACATTCAGAGACTTGTCCTGAAGCCACTCCTGCGTTGTCTTGGCTGTGTGCTTAGGGTTGTTGTCCTGTTGGAAGGTGATCCTTCACCCCAGTCTGAGGCCCTGAGAACTTAGGAGCAGGTTTTCATCAAGGATCTCTCTGTACTTTGCTCCATTCATCTTAGCCTCGATCCTGACTAGTCTCCCAGTCCCTGCCACTGAAAAACATCCCCACAGCATGATGCTGACGTCACAATGCTTCCCCGTAGGGATGGTGCCAGGTTTCCTCCATACGTGACGCTTGGCATTCAGGCCAAAGCGTCCAATCTTGGTTTCATCAGACCAGAGAATCTTGTTTCTCATGGCCTAAAAGTCCTTTAGGTGCCTTTTGGCGAACTCCAGGCGTGCTGTCATGTGCCTTTTACTGAGGAGTGGCTTCCGTCTGGCCACTCTACCATAAATGCCTGATTAGGGGAGTGCTGCAGAGATGGTTGTCCTTCTGGAAGGTTCGCCCATCACAAAAGAGGAACTCTCAGAGGAACTCAGAGGAGCTCTGTCAGAGTGACCATCGGGTTCTTGGTCACCTCCCTGACCAAGGCCCTTGTCCCCCAATTGCTCAGTTTGGCCAGGTGGCCAGCTCTAGGAAGTGTCTTGGTAGTTCCAAACTTCTTCCATTTAAGAGTGATCGATGCCACTGTGGTCTTGGGGACCTTCAATGCTGCAGAAATGTTTTGGTACCCTTCCCCAGATCTGTGCCTCAACACAATCCTGTCTCTGAGCTCTACGGACAATTCCTTTGACCTCATGGCTTGGTTTTTCCTCTGACATGCACTGTCAACTATGGAACCTTATATAGACAGATGTGTGCCTTTCCAAATCATGTCCAGTCAATTTAATTTACCAGAAGTTGACTCCAATCAAATTGTAGAAACATCTCAAGAATAATCAATGGAAACAGGATGCACCTGAGCTCAATTTTGAGTCTCACAACAAAGGGTTTGAATACTAATGTAAATAAGGTATTTCTGTTATTTTTTAAATACATTTGGGAAAAAAAAAGAAAACTGTTCTCACTTTGTCATTATGGGGTATTGTGTGTAGATTGAGGAGGAAAATGTTGTATTTAATCAATTTTAGAATAAGTCTGTAACGTAACAAATGTGGTAAAAGTCAAGGGGTCTGAAGACTTTCCGAATGCACTCTATCGTATACAGTCTATAGAACTGCGTGACCTACATATGATCTCCCCTGGCACATAACTGAACCCTGATTAATATAGAGAGAAACATATGGATGGATTCTGAGGTCTGTTGATCTCCATGCTTCTAGAAAGTAATCCAAATTATGTATCAATCCAATCATGGTCAAATTTGAAAAAATGTGATCCTCTTAAGTTCAGGATGAATGATTATTCTAATCAAATGGTTATCTTCCTAATTTGCATAAGACTGTAGACAGTGACACAATATTTGTGGCTCTCCAAAAGGATGGCTGCCAATATGAGGTTGAATTGGCATAAATAACCATTCCGTAGATTTCGATTTAAATGTAATGCCATTTGGTCTAATTACTACCCCTGTTCTTAGAGCTACATTCATTAAAGGGGATGTTCTGTATTTTATGGTTCCTCACCCTGAAAGAAGTCTATGGGGCAGGAGAAACTGTAATCCATCGTTCGGTTTTCTTTACATCCACTACAAACTACAGCTAACATTATCTACTGCTAGCAGCTAAAAATCAATGAAAGTGATATTGGCAGCATCAAACCAGATATTGAGTTGTTTGATTTGCTCGGTTGCCCCTATCACTTCCATTGATTATTTGCTAGCAGTGTCTCAAGTTAGCTGTAGTTTTTAGTGGCTGTTTAATGAAAACTCAGCCATCGATTACAGTTTGTCTGGTCCCATAGACTGCGTACAGGGTGAGAAACCATCTAATATTAAGTTGTAAAATACTGAACTTCCCCTTTAAGAGGAGTTTACTGGTGAATACAATGTACCATGCACATAGGTATTAGCCAGGATTCTATTAATGGCATCTAATGTTTCATCTGGCAGGCCACATACTGTAGTACTCCATACTAGTGTCATGGAGGGCCAAAGTGCTTGAGGACACCTTGGTGCCATGACCTTAATATCAGTGGCTTGTGTCCATTACTCAACCCAGATGATGTTTATCGTCATTCATTTTACTTTATTTTCTTTATTTGACAGAGATAATGCACAATAATCAACACCCTCTGTAAATGTTCCAGATTTAGCCCAAAGGTTAATTTCCAACTGTAGGCTCTGGGTTACACCTCTACATTGCTGAGTCTCAACAAAAACTACTTTTACACAGCTGACGTATGTCTGGTTTGTCCATTTCTGGTAAAACACTTCTGATGAATCAGAGGAAGTGTAGTTTATAAGAGTGGTCCCAGTGAGAACTCACCTGTGTTAGGAGGTCCATCTCTCCCAGCAGGTCAGTGAACATGGAGTCTATATCATCCATCTGTTACAGATAACAAGCAGACATATTTTAGACAAACGTCTACACACTAGAAGGCCATCAATGAGCCCTATATACCTAAACATGACATCATTGATGTTGACATAAACACTAAGGACCATTGTTGTGGCAGACAGAGAATAGGTCTACACAACCAATGCCACATAAACTTGTAAAATCATGATTAAAGGGATAGTTCAGCCAAATTATAAATGTCCATATTTCTTTCATAGCTTTGAAAGCAGTAGATGGACAAAGAGAGGCAGTAATCCAGCTGTGGCTTTTGCCAGCAGCATACCACCCTGCATACCACTGCTGGCTTGCTTCTGAAGCTAAGCAGGGTTGGTCCAGGTCAGTTCCTGGATGGGAGACAAGATGCTGCTGGAAGTGGTGTTGGAGGGCCAGTAGGAGGCACTCTTTCCTCTGGTCTAAAAAAATTTCCCAATTCCTCAGGGCAGTGATTGGGAACACTGCCCTGTGTAGGGTGCCATCTTTCGGATGGGACGTTAAACGGGTGTCCTGACTCTCTGATGTCATTAAAGATCCCATGGCACTTATTGTAAGAGTAGGGGTGTTAACCCCAGTGTCCTGGCTAAATTCCTAATCTGGCCCTCAAATCATCACGGTCACCTCATAATCCCCAGTTTACAATTGGCTCATTCGTTCCTCTCCCCAGGTCGTTGCTGCAAATGAGAACGTGTTCTCAGTCAACTTACCTGGATAAATGAAAAATCTAATAATACTAGCCAATGCCAACAGCTGTTAATTTGAGCTATTTCTAACCAAAAACCAATGTGCTCCAGTTAGCATGTTTTAAATGTCATGCCCATAGTACCACGGGGAGTCTGCAATGTGACAGACAATGTGTTATGTGACCACTAAAATTGCTTCCATGTTGCTTGGACTGTGAGAGACAAACACGTTTTCATTAGAGGCCATCAAAGTAGAGCTGCATTGACACAGAGGGTGACACTGAACAATAAACGATCCCATAAGCAAAGTCTGCTGCTCTTTGAGCGAGGCCTGTTCAGGTTAGCGAATGATTTAGTCAACGTGAAGGGAAAAAAGCACCAGTACGTGTGTAGTAGGCAGCTCTGGCCAAATGGATCATCTCTCCAAGTATGCAGTTTAGATACGAGCGCCGTCTCACCAAATTTGAGAGGCCTTCTACAACCACTACTCATTTTTTTTTGTATTTTATTTTTTGCACTGACTCTTTTGCACTGGCTCTATGCACACTCTATTGACTCTACCCACACACACACACACACACATACAGTACTACGCTGACACTCTAACACACACACACACACACTCACACAAACATGCATATTGACACCACTCACTCACACACACACACGCACGCACGCACCCACGCTTGCACACGCACCCACGCTTGCACACGCACACACACACACACATGCACACACACACGCACACACACACACACACACACACACACACACACACACACACACACACACACACACACACACACACACACACACACACACACACACACACACACACACACATACATACATACATACTGGTACTCCTTGTATATAGCCTCATTATTGTCATTTTATTGTGTTACAATTTTGTTTTTTAATTAGCAAATATTTTTCTTACTTTTTAACTTGGAATGGGCTGGTAAGTAAGCATTTCACAGTCAATTCTACACCTGTTGTATTCGGCGCATGTGGCCAATAAAATTGTATTTGATTTTTAAAATAGCATAAGGATGCCACATGTGGTCTGTGGGCATGCTACTTCTGCACTGACACAATAAAGTGACTCACTAAAGTTCAGACAGAGAGAGTGACCAATGCCTAATCATCAACAATGACTTAGTGTGCATAGAAAGAGATACTGGCTACATATGTTCAATGTTCTTGTGTTCAAATGGTCCCTCTGTTTTATACTTGTTTTATAACTGTTGTATAATTGTTTTATAACTGTTTTATAATTGAGTACATAAACAAATGCTGGCTGCTACTGTAGAAAGATGTGTTCACTTTAAAGGGGCAATCTTATTCATTTAAATGTCCAGAGTGGATGTACCAATTCCAGATTGCGCCTTTAACCAACGATGGCTGTTGAAGTATTTCCTAACTGGCCAATGGGCTGTATTTGTGAGTATTGTACAATACTGTATAACTTTTTTATCACATTGCATCAGAACATGAAAGTAATACAATGCCCAATATGAGAAAGTTGAATGTAACAATCACATAATTGTCTTTGGTAGTACTATGAAGAAGCATTAAAGCTCAAATCTAGACTGTAAGGCAATCTAGACTGTAAGGTAATATAGACTGTAAAGTAATCTAGACTGTAAGGTAGTCTAGACTGTAAAGTAATTTAGACTGTAAGGTAAAATGACTCTACAAGTAATGCTAAGCATCTATTCACAGACATATTAAGGAAGCAAAGTCATGTAATAAAAGTCAAAAGACACAAATGTCAAAGACAAACAGCATCCTGTCAAAAATCACCAGAGAGTTTACCTTTTCTAGTTTAATGATCTCCTGGATTACTCTTCGGTAATAGATTAGATATAAGATATTGTATCGTTAAGTACATGTGCACCTTGCACATGTGGGGTTGAATTGGAAATGGTATGACTACTGAGACTGAATGATAGGGGCTCTATTTCCTGTTCTATGTGAAAGTTGACCTTCTTACTGTCACATGACTCAGGAAGAGGCTTGGTTTGTGTCTAACAATGAGGTGGCTTCCTCTTCTTGTCTCCTTAATCTGCACTGGTCTGAAGACTCAGGATAGGTGCCAACAAAATGGTTGACACTTACTGTGAATTTGCTTGCGCCTGTCCAGATTTGATGGAGGATTTAATATTCAGTCTGAAAATCAACGGTGTTGTTTGATTTTACTATAGGTTGTCTTAAAGTGCCAATCAGCAGTTCAAACAATAACAGAGCAACACCCCACCACTGTGGATGGGATGGGCTGGAGAAATGTAACCACTCTCAAATTCATGGACATAGAGCTATGAATGCAAGGACTGACCATCCATGATATCAAAATTAGAGTTTTACCCAAGTTTTGAGGCTATACAAGTTTTGTTTATATTTAATTTGTTTACAATTATGGTTTAAAACAATGTTATATTTGGGGTTCTGATGGGGTTGGAAGGTTGAATTAAGCTTGTGAGGCATTTTTTAGTTACATTCTTCAAGAATGTATCATTAACTGAAGTAAAACATTTGATGTACAGTGAGGTATTCCGAAGTTATTCAGACCCCTTGACTTATTCCACATGTTGTTAAGTTACAGCCTGAATTCAGGATAGATTTAATTGATTTGTTTTCTCAACCATCTATATACTCCATAATAACAAAGTGAAAACAGTTTTTTTTTTCTGAATGCACTGCATGTGTTTACATCTGTGGGTGGGGAGGAGCTAAGGCTTAAGAAGGTGTGAACGATGTTGAATAGGCGTAAACAAAGAGCTCTCTAGGAAGTGTGAAAATCTCATCAAAATATTTCAAAGGGCATTTTCCCCTACTTTCCCATGTTTCCTCCAGTTACAGTGTATGAAAGTCTGTACTTTCATAAAATGTCAAATTGGCAAGTAACTTACATTTGATAAAACCCTCAAAAGAAAAATCCGGACACAAATGAAATATTTGAATTCAAATCTAAAATGCTGGAGTATAGAAATCAAATATAAATAGCACACAAAAAACAATAACGAGTTAGAATATACAAGAAGTACCGGTACCGAATCAATGTGCAGGTGTACGAGGTAGTTGTGTACGAGGCAATATGTAAATCTAGGCAGGGGTAAAAATTACTAGGCAATCAGGATAGATAATAAACAGAGTAGCAGCAGCGTATGTGAAAGTGTGTCTATGTGTGAGTGTGTGTGTGTGTGTGTGACGCTAATATGCTTATATATGTGTATGTGAGCGTACAGTGGGGCAAAAAAGTATTTAGTCAGCCACCAATTGTGCAAGTTCTCCCACTTAAAAAGATGAGAGAGGCCTGTAATTGTCATCATAGGTACAATTCAACTATGACAGACAAAATTAGAAAAAAAAATCTAGAAAATCACATTGTAGGATTTTTAATGAATTTATTCATACCCTTTGACTTAATCCATATTTTGCTGTGTTACAGTCTGAATTCAAAATGGATTAAAATATATTCTTTCTCACCCGTCTACAAACAATACATCATTATGACAAAGGGAAAACATGTTTTTAGAAATTTCTGCACATTTTATGAAAAGGAAATACAGAAATATCTCATTTATGTAAGTATTCACAACCCTGAGTCAATACATTTTAGAATCACCTTTGGCAGCGATTAGAATTGTGAGTGTTTCTGGGTAAGTCTCTAAGAGCTTTGCACACCTGGATTGTACAATATTTGCACATTATTATTATTATTATTATTATTTTTTTTAAAGATGTTAAAGGTGCACTATGCAGAAATCGCTCTGACATTTCCTGGTTGCAAAAATTCACTTAGTTATACTAAACTGAAATTATGTGATAAAACAAGCAGTCTCTTGTGTAGAGAATCATTGTACCATGTAAACCACAGTGAAATATGTTTTCTATAATCAACATTTTTTATATTCAGCTGTTTGAAGCTGGTGTACAAAACCAAATGTAAAAGACGCAAAAACGAAACTTCAGAACAGGAAGCATAGAATCAGCCCACATAGAACAGATCTACCGCCTCTTACACTTTCTTTCAATGGAAATGAAAGATCTATAACTCTCCCAAAAAGTGACATATTGTAGCTTTAGGCTCTGTCAAGTTGGTTATTGATCATTGGTAGACAGCCATTTTCAAGTCTTTCCATTGATTTCCAAGCCAATTTATGTCAAATCTCATCTTTGTAAGCAATTACAGTGTAGATTTGGCCTTGTGTTTTAGGTTATTGTCCTGCAGAAAGGTACATTTGTCTCCCAGTATCTGTTGGAAGCAGACTGAACCAGGTTTTTCTCTAGGAATTTGCCTGTGCTTTGCTCCATTCCGTTTATTTTTATCCCAGATAACTCCCTAGTCCTTGCTGAATACAAGCATAACTGACAAGCATAACATGATGCAGCCTCAACCAGGCTTGAAAATACGAAAAGTGGTACACAGTGATGTGTTGGATTTGCCCCAAACATTACGCTTTGTATTCGGTACAAAAGGTTCTGGACAAAAAGTTCAGGACATAAAGTAAATTTCTTTGCCACATCATTTTTTTGTATACAGGATGCATGTTTTGGAATTCTGTACAGGCTTCCTTTTCACTCTATCATTTAGATTAGTATTGTGGAGTAACTACAATGTTGTTGATCCATCCTATGTTCTCATATCACAACCATTAAACTATGTAACTGTTTTAAACTGTCTTTGGGGTAGCAGGTAGCCTAGTGGTTAGAGTGTTGGGCCAGTAACCAAAAGGTAAAAATCTGTTGTTCTGCCCCTGAACAAGGCAGTTAGCCCACTGTTCCCTGATATCCGTCATTGTAAATAAGAATTTGTTCTTTAACTGACTTGCCTAGTTAAATAAAGGTAAAAAAAAATGTTTTAATCACAATTGGCCTCATGGTAAAACCCCTGAGCAGTTTCCTTCCTCTCCGGCAACTTAGTCAGGAAGGATGCCTGTATCTTTGTAGTCACTGGGTGTAATAGTTACACCATCCAAAGCCTAAATAATAACTTCACCATGCTCAAAGGAATATTCAGCGTAACTTTTTTATTTTCACCAATCGGTGCCCTTCTTCTTTGTGAGGCATCGAAAAACCTCCCTGGTCTTTGTGGCTGAATATGTACTTGAGGGACCTTACAGGTAATTGTGTGCGTAGGGTACAGAGATGGTGTAGTCCTTCAAAAATCATGTTAACCACTATTATTGAACACAGAATGAGTCCATGCAACTTATGAGATTTGTTAAGCACATTTGTAACTTCTGAACTAATTTAGGTTTGCCATAACAAAGGGGTTGAATACTTATTTTAAATTCAGGCTGTAACACAACAAAATGTGGGAAAAGTAAAGGGGTGTGAAGGCCCTTTCTGAAGGCACTGTATGTTTCATGTTAGCCACCATATTCTAATGTGAGTTTCCTCTGCATGCCTTATATAATGGCTGCTTTGCGTAATGTATTGTTGTCTCTACCTTCTTGCCCTTTGTGCTGTTTTCTGTGCCCAATAATGTTTGTACCATGTTTTGTGCTGCAACCAGTTTGTGCTGCTGCCACGTTGTGTTACTACCATGTTGTTGTCATGTTGTGTTGCTGCCATGCTATGTTGTTGTCTTTAGGTCTCTCTTTATGCAGTGTTATGGTGTCTCTCTTGTAGTGATGTGTGTTTTTATCATATATTTTTCTTTTTAATCCCAGCCCCAGTCCCCGCAGGAGGCCTTTTGCCTTCTGGTAGGCCGTCATTGCAAATAACAATTTGTTCTTATTAACTGATTTGCCTAGTTAAATTAAGGTTCAATAAAATAAAAAAACATGTATACTGTACATATAATGACAATTTCCAGGAGACCCTAGGCTACCAGACTAGGGTTGTACACTGTTGTGTTAGACATCCACAAACAATCATATTATTTTAACATGGCCACAGTATGTAAGTAATATAAACATATTGTTTACCCCAAATGAGCTGTAATAAAATGTATGTGTATATATATTTTTTTACCGTGATTCCAATAAAATGCATTTGTAATACCAGATGTGCCATGCTGCTGCTGTAGTGTCTCTTCGCATTAGCACACGTTTAGCATGACATTTAGAGACGTGTGTGGCTAAGTCCAGTAGATAGTAGGCTTACTATGACCACTAATTAGAGTTCTAAGAATAGCAATTATGCCACCAGCCAAAGTGCCAGTCTTTGCTGCCGTAATACACACATTTGTAAACATTGTGACACCAAACCTCATGCTTATCAAGGTCATTAAACTCTGCTTTAACAAGACTGTAGGCTACATATTTTAATTATGGTTGGAAAGTTTGTTATATATTTAAGCAACAATGTTCCTGGGTACAGCCCTTAGCAGTGGTATTTTGGCCATACACCAGAAACCCCAGAGGTGCCTTATTGCTATTATAAACTGTTTACCAACATAAATAGAACAGTAAACACGTGTTTTTCCATCACACCTGTGGTATGTTGTCTGATATACACACTCTGAACTGATTCCACCAGTCAGGATCCAGGACCCAAACTATACGGTTTATAATTAAGCAATAAGGCACGAGGGGATGTGGTATATGGCCAATATACCACGGCTAAGAGCTACTTTTAATAAATTAGCAAAAATGTCTAAAAACCTGTTTTTGCTTTGTCATTATTAGGTATTGTGTGTATATTGATGAGGGGAAAGACAACAACATTTGAATCCATTATATAATAAGGCTGTAACGTAACACAATGTGGAAAAAGTGAAGGGGTCGAATACTTTCAGAATGCACTGTATGTTTTCAATAAACATTGGAGACGAAATATAGTTTATATGTTGTCACCAATCTAAGCCAACCAGTCAGTTTTGCTCCATAGTTGTGCACGAGTTGGTTTTGTTGCTAAACGACAAACCCATCTATAGAGAATAGTTATTTTGGGAGCCCAGATAATCTATTTATAAATCCCATCATTGGATGGTTTGGTAGTTTCCCAAGGGACTCCATACACACTTACAAGACAAGACGAAGCCTCTCATACAAGACAAAGCCTCTCTTGTTCATTGTCAGAACACAAAATAACTACAGCCCACAGTCCCTCTGTGTATTCAGCTTGACCCAGCACTGACCAAAAGCTTCTCCTTCTCTGATATGCAATATCAATACATATTCAGTATATTTTCATTATATTCAATATTCAATCACTTATTTTACTTAATGATATGGTTAAGTGTCTAAAAACTTAAGGGTCATTACAAATGAGCAATCGGTTTGGTTCAACCATAAATTATATTGCTGGGACTTCATTAGTCTGATATTAGGCTCCTGGTGAAATTCTAGTCTGTAAAAACAATTCAAGGATGAGGAAGTAACATTTTAAGACTTGTCATAAGCATGTATGAGCCCCTTAAATGGATAGACCAGCCAAATTGCAAATGTACATCTTTTTTTTGCTTATTGAAAGCAGTCTATGGACAAGGAGAAAACTGCAATCCACCCTTTGGTTTTGCTTACCTTGTCACTGCCAATGCTATTTGTATTTTCTAACCAAAATCAATGTTCTCCAAAATTCAAACAAATGAATTAAGTAGCGACACAATCCCTTCCAGAGACTTTGAAATGATTTGGTAAGGCAGAAAATATTATGTCTACAGTTATGTATGCTTATCTCCACCAGGGGTTAGTGTTGTTCTATGTGATGAAGTAGTAGGTATTCTCTCCAGACCATGGTTAGTCAGCACTGTTCGACAACACCCATCAAATATCAACAGAAAATAAGATTGAGTTTTATATGAATATTTATTGCAAGCATACAATAGTGGTACAAGTTCACTTAACAAACAAGTCATAACAGTCTGATGGAGCAGGGTTTGCGAAGAGCAGTGAGACGCTGGGCCAATATGTTTAGTGTCATGCAGAAGCCACTGTAGCATTCATACAGCATCATCGTGTTCCTGATTACCTAGATCTTATTCACTAGGATACCAAATGGAGGAAAACAGACAAACAGGGAGGAAATAAACCGAACTTGTCCAATAAGAAATGTTTCTTTCCATTGCGAAAGTTTTCCATTTTAATAATGAACATGACCCTTATGTCTTTGACAACATTCAACAACAAGAGTTACTAGTTACTAGTGGAGTAGATCAAATCACCACCACTAAACTGTTACAAAGGCCATATAAATAAAGGAAGAGGGAATCGGTAATAATGCTAAAGTGGCAAAGTTCTTTCATGCAATGCTATGATGCAGACACACACACGCTGTACACCCACACACAAATGCAATAATGCACACACGCTGTACACACCCACGCACACATGCAATAATGCACACACACACACCTACCCGTGTGGAATCTATGGTGACACTATTTTGACAATCAATGTCATAGCATTTGATTTTAGGTGAAAAACTATAAGGTGTTATCAAGCAATTGCATGGATTTTGGAAAGCAAGCAAAAGTCAAATATGCTGTATAATCCATCTGACTTCTCTTTGCTTTTGGTCCATAAGAGAGCACTGAAGTGATTATACATAAACCTTAAAATAAAAATGTTTGGGAAAAGTACAAGACAAAACCTGTTAATGATTCACCTAAAATTAACATATGTAAATTAATGTCAACATTGTATAAGAGGGGGGAACCTTTGGGATTAAAATACTGCTTCAATATTTTTTCCATATCATATTTTCAGATGAATGCACATAGAAACATTCTTGAAAGCTTTATGTTTTAAGTTGTATTTTAACTTTGAACTTGAACATTGAATTATAGTAGGCAACATCAAGTATTACATCGTCATTACCAAATGTTTTGGATGTAAGTTGACAAATGGACATAAATACACTTTTGGAAGTGCTTTGCCACATGCTACAGCAGTTTTTTTGAGAAATGAATACATCAAAGATAGACTTCTGCTTTTTTTTACAGACATAAAGCATGTTTGACTAAATGGAGACCAGGTGAGATACTTTGCTTTCACGGCATGTATCATCATGTTGCTACCTATGTACTAAATGTTAACTATGTACGGTTCACCTATGTACCTATTTCTCCTGCTCAACACTCAAAATGCATATCCTTTGTATAATCTATAAGGCCCAAAATTAAGGCATGTGCACTGTGCTTAATATAGAAATTACATGATGTACTTCCCATTGACCAACATTCTGAACTCATACTCCAACCATTACTTGACAAAAATGGCACAGATGCAGGATACAGGCCAAAGAGAACTCTTAGGACACAATTGAATGTATTGAAGAATGTGAAAAAACGTGCACAAATGCAAACTGAGAAAATCTACCAGCAAATAGTACCGACAACACATTCCTCTACATTTCAGAAAAGTGACTTTAAGTTGCATAATTGCACAACTAACAAAACAACAAATACTTTGTTTGGAATGCTTTAAGAGACGGTAGTGTCATGTTTTTCTTCACAATATGATTTTGACATAACCACAAGGCAAATTGTGCATTGTTTTTTTCCCCACACTTCCCCTATCTTTAAAACCCAGTTTTCAGGGCTTTTGTGCAGTGATTACAAAACATATAAAGTCCATTATGTCAAATATCATGCACTTTTCTCTGACCCATTGTCTTCAAAATCCCACGGACAAACGTCAACCTTTTTGGCAGTGCTCATGGGTTGTTTATAATTAGAACTCAAAGAGTTTTCTTTCGCTGGAGAAGTTTTTGTCTGTGCCATGTTGGTTGGCGCGTTCTCTACCTCCCACGGGCATGCCTCCACTCTCTTGTTCTCCGACGCCTCCGGGTCTCTTGTCGAGCTTTTCCGTCTCCCAGACGCAGGCACGGTGACCGAACCGCCCTCCGAGGATTGGCTGACACGTCGTCTTTCCGGGGGCTTGCTGGAGGAGCTCCTCCTCTCCTTGCTCTTTGACCTGTGCTGCTTCTCTTCCTCCCTGTCCCTCCCTCCTTTCTCTCTCTCACCCCTCTCTTTGTAGGAGCATGAGCCTTTTCGTTTCCGCTTCGAGTGAGGCGTGGGGCTGGAGCAGTTCTTCTCCTGGCTGGGGGAGGGCGGGGCAGGGGATTCATTGTATTCCCAGGGACAGATGTCCACCATCAAGGTGGGCGGCTGCAGCAGACTCCCCGTGGATTTGGAGTAGTCTGAGTGGAGGATCTTGGGCTTCCCATCGGTGGGTGTAACACTCTTCTTACTTCTGATCCTCTCTGGGGAGATGGAGTCTGAATCACCTCCCAACACCGGCTGCTCCTCAAAGGCCCAGGGGCACACCTCTGGTTTGAGGGGGAGCGGAGATCTGGGAGACCTGGGCTTCCTTGTTTCTCTGGCCTCGTCTGGTTCACTCCCCTTACCTTTGGAGCGACGTCGGCCTGCAGGTGATTGCCCTGCGGCTCCCTGTTGCTTCTGTTGGGAGCGACTGCCCTTGGTGCTAACCGCGCCACCACCACCCCCCCTGTGGACCGTAGTGGTCTCTCCCAGAGCAATGGACACATGCTTCTGTGACCTTCCTTCAGAGGGGGTTGGGGGGTCCTCTACATCCCAAGGGCACACCTCGGAAAGGTCATACAGGTTTCTCCCTGGCTCTGTATTGATGGACGGCTGGCTGCCACTCACCTGCTGCTTCATGATGCCCATCTTGCCCATGGGCGTCTTGGAGTACTCCACCGACTGGCTGATTATCATCTTGGGATAACACTCCTTCTCTTCCGCCTCGTCCACCTCAGACAGCATCCTCCCATCGCAGCCCTTGAGTCCCTTCTTGCTTGCTTCCTCCACGCAATGTGTCTTGCTGGTGAGCCCGGGCATCTTCTCTTTGGCACTGGTTATGACACTCAGTGACTTCTGCATGATGGACGTCCTCAGGTGGATGGGCTTTTTATCCACTGTAAAGTTGTGCGCGCTGGCTGACTTGCAGACCAAGGGCACTGACTCAGTGGACTCGGAAGGTTCAACCCTTGGGGCATGCTCTGGTGACTTCTTAACCTGTCTCCTCATGAGGGATCCAAGCAAGGAACCCTCAGCGGCAGCGATTTTGTCCCCACACGAGCTCTCTCCGCCAGCAGTTTCCTCCCCTTGGTCACAGACGTGGTCGTAGCTGCGCGATTTCTTCAGGCCAAGGACCTTGTTTTTCAGAGAGTCTTCCCTGGACTTGTGACCAGAGTGGGATGGGTCAAAGGGGTTCCGACGAAGGGTGCTCCGGTTGCTCCCATGCTCACTACAGTCACGATCCTCACGACTGCCATGGCTGCCGTGCCGGTGCATAGTCTCTGGGATCTCAGTGATGCGCCTCATGAGGGAGCGGCCCAGGCCCTTCTTGGAGCTGCGCTTCTTCTGGAGATGGGGGTTGTTGGCCAACATCTTCTTGCGCTTGTAGACCTCCAGTTGGACGTAGAGCTTCTTTAGCTCATCCTAAAACAGCAACACAGAGAGAGGTGTTGAGAGAGAGAAAAGTGGATGAGAAATCATAAGGAGGAAGATGATTTCTCTAAGTGTTTGTGCTACAGACATTTTCTGACATCACAGACACAAACAAACCATGGTCCATTTCCTTGACAGACCAGAACTTTGCCACAAGGTAGTGACTTCCCACAGGGGTCAGTGTTGGGGTCAATACCGTTTTTAATCTACATGCTCTCTCCAAACCAAATACCTAAGTATACATAAAAACAAAAGGGACACAACATCTCTACCTTATCAAACTTTGGCATCTGCTCTAATGAACTGCGCTATACAAATAATTAAACTTGATAATTAATTACTAAAATGTGGTGCTGTGAGTGATACGCCTTCATTGATTGGGCATGTTCCCAAACAAAACATATTTTCCTTTGTTAAGACACAGCAAATGGGTACTTAATCTAACCAATCTCTTCTCTGTAAAATAAACTGAATGGCGCCAGAGGAGATGGCTGCCATTTCACAGGCTCCTAACCAAGTGTGCTATTGTGTGTGTTTTTTCGTATTATTTGTAACTTATTTTGTACCTAACGTTTCTGCCACCGTCTCTTATGACGGAAAATAGCTTCTGGATATCTGAACAGCAATTACGCACATCATACTGGACAAAGATTTTTTCTTTAACGAATCGGACGTGAAGGATTTACTTCAGACCCAAATCCTTGTCATTCGCATGAAGAAGAGACAGAGATATCGGGGACGTAGATCGAGGTGCCTTGTAAGATTCCGACGGCGAGTGGATAATCCGCCTCTACCATCAGTCCTATTAGCCAAAGTGCAATCATTGGATAAGAAAATGGATGAGCTCTGATCAAGAGTATCCTACCAAGAGACATTAAAAACCATAATATATTATGTTTCACAGAGTCGTGGCTGAAAAACGACATGGATAGCATACAGCTGGCTGGGTTTTCCATGCATCGACAAGATAGAACAGCTGCCTCCGGTAAGACAAGGGGTGGTGGTCTGTGTCTATTTGTAAATAACAGCTGGTGTACAAAGTCTAATATAAATGAAGTCTCTAGTTATGCACGGCTGAGAGCTGTAGAACACACAATTTACCAAGAGAGTTTTCATCTATATTTTTTGTAGCTCTCTATTTACCACCACAAACCGATGCTGGCACTAAGACCGCACTCAACTAGCTGAATAAGGCCATAAGCAAACAAGAATATTCTCATCCATGGCGACACTCCTAGTGACCGGGGACTTTAGGGAAACTTAAATCCATTTTATCTCGTTTCTACCAGCATGTTACATGTGCAACAAGAGGGAAAAAACTCTAGACCACCTTTCCTCCACGCACAGAGACATGTTCAAAGCTCTCCCTCGAGCCTCCATTTGGCAAATCTGGCCATAACTTTATCCTCTTGATTCCTGCTGACAAGTAAAAACTAAAGCAGGTAGTACCAGTGACTTACTCAATACGGAAGTGGTCAGATGACGCAGATGCTAAGCTACAGGACTGTTTTGCTAGCACAGACAGGAATATGTTCCGGGATTCTTCCGATGGCATTGAGGAGTACACCAGATCTGTCACTAGTTTCATCAATAAGTGCATCGATGACGTCGTCCCCACAGTGATCGTACGTACATACCCCAACCAGAAGTCATGGATTACAGGCAACATCCGCACTGAGCAAATATGTAGAGCTACCGCTTTCAAGGTGCGGGACTCTAACCTGGACGCTTATAAGAAATCCCGCTATGCCCTCCGACGAACCATCAAACAGGCAAAGCGTCAATACAGGACTAAGATTGAATCGTACTGGACCGGCTCTGACACACGTTGGATGTGGCAGGGCTTGAAAACAATTACGGACTACAAAGGGAATCACAGCTACGAGCTGCCCAGTGACACAATCTTACCAGATTAGTTAAATTACTTCTATCCTCGCTTCAAGGCATTAGAACACTGTTCCGGACAACTGTGTGAACACGCTCCTCGTAGCCGATGTGAGTAAAGACCTTTAAACAGGTCAACATCCACAAGGCCGCAGGGCCAGATGGATTACCAGGATGTGTACTCCGAGCATGCACGGACCAACGAGCAAGTGTCTTCACTGACATTTTCAACCTGTCGCTGACCGAGTCTGTAACACCACCATGTTTCAAGCAGACCACCATAGTCCCTGTGCCCAAGCACACCAAGGTAACATGACCTGTAGCACTCACGTCTGTAGCCATGAAGTGCTTTGAAAGGCTGGTCATGGTTCACATCAACACTATTATCCCAGAAACCCTAGACCCACTCCAATTTGCATACCGCCTCAACAGATCCACAGATGACGCAATCTCTATTGCAATCCACACTGCCCTTTCCCACCTGGACAAAAGGAACACCTATGTGAGAATGCTATTCATTGACTACAGCTCAGCGTTCAACACCATAATGCCCTCAAAGCTCATCACTAAGCTAAGGACCCTGGGACAAAACACCTCCCTCTGCAACTGGATCCTGGACTTCCGCACGGGCCACCCCCAGGTGGTAAGGGTAGGTAATAACACATCTGCCACGCTGATCCTCAACATGGGGGCTCCTCAGGGGTGCATGCTCAGTCCCCTTCTGTACTCCATGTTCACCCATGACTGTATGGCCAAGCACGACGCCAACACCATCATTAAGTTTGCCAAAGACACAACAGTGGTAAGCCTGATCACCGACAACGATGAAACAGCCTATTGGGAGGAGGACAGAAACCTGACAGTGTGGTGCCAGGATAACAACCTCTCCCTCAACATGATCAAGACAAAGGAGATGATCGTGGACTAAAGTAAAAGGAGGACTGAGCACGCCCCCATTCTCCTTGAATGGCTGTAGTGGAGCGGGTTGAGAGCTTCAAGTGTCTACATCACCAATGAGCTATCATGGTCCAAACACACCAAGACAGTCATGAAGAGGGAACGACAATGCCTATTCCCCCTCAGGAGACTGAAAAGATTTGGCATGGGTCCTTAGATCTTCAAAAATGTCCACAGCTGCACCATCGAGAGCATCCTGAATGGTTGCATCACCGCCTGGTACGGTCTCCGACCGCAAGGCCCCACAGAGGATAGTGCGTATGGCTCAGTATATCACTGGGGCCAAGCTTCCTGCCACCCAGGACCTTTATACCAGGCAGTGTCAGAGGAAGGCCCTATAAATTGCCAAAGACTCCAGCCACCCTAGTCATAGACTGTTCTCTCTGCTACCGATTGGCAAGTGGTAATGGAGCGCCAAGTCTAGGTCCAAAAGGCTTCTTAACAGCTTCTAACCCTTAGCCGTAAGACTCCTGAACAGCTAATCAAATGGCTACCAGGACTACATTCATTTACGCTGCTGCAACTCTCTGTTTATTATCTATGCATAGTCACTTTACGTCTACCTACATTTACATATTACCTCAATTACCTCGACTAACCTGTGCCCCCGCACATTGACTCTGTACCAGCCCCCCTTGTATACAGCCTCCCTACTGTTATTTTATTGTTGCTCTTTAATTATTTATTTTTCTATTTTCTTATTTTTCACTTCAGTTTATTTGAGTAAATACGTTCTTAGCACTTTTTTGTCATAAAACTGCATTGTTGGTTAAGGGCTTGTAAGTAAGCATTTTACTGTAATACCTGTTGTGTAGACCTTACAGTGCATGTGACAAATAACATTTGATTTGATTTGTTTACAGAACAAAAAAGACAGAGGGACCCTGCTCACACGTATGTCCTCAGGGTCCAGGCTGTGCTCACTCCAGGCTGAGGTGATGCTGCTGTTGAGGTAGGACCCAGACCGGCCCATGTCCAGCTCCTCCTCATAGGCTTCAGTGGCAATGTCATCCCTTGCCTGAGTCCCTGTGGACAGAAACTAACGAGAGGGGAAAAAACCTACTTAGGGTGACATTATTTAAAATGTTATAGTGCATTTGTTCACGGCGTGCTTGTATTTTCAGGAGGAAAGATTGACATCATCCCACTGTTCCTAATTGTCATCTAATTAAATCTTGAGAAATTAACGGTTTATTCCCCACTCATCGAGTGTTTAAATGTTCTCAAATAAGACTTAAAAATACCCAGATGTGCACTTAAATTACAATACGATAATTATTATTGCAGTAAGAAGCTGTTAAATGTAATGCTCATGTATTCAGGGGAAAGGGAGAGGAGAGAGAGCAGGGTTACCTTTGGAACAAGCAGAAGCCCCAAAGTCACAGTCACGGTGAGGTGTGTGTGAGCGAAGACCAGCATGAGCATCCAGTCTGGGTGCCACAGAGGGGCCAGAGTGAACCTGCAAATAGATAGCAACAGATAGGACACTTTTATTGAAGTGTAACAGAGTGCATTCCATTCTGCCCTGAGCAGGGTTGGAACTCACAACCCTAGTCAAAGAACCTATATGATTTGTGATTTTGTCCCCCAATAGAATCCTATAGGATTCTCACAATCCTATTTTGTGTCACTTCTATCCGGATCCTATACAGAGTCCTATTGGCCTACTTCCTTTTGTAAATAAAAAGTCATCCTAATGGATCCTATAGGATTCTCACAATCCTATAAAATATTATGTTATTGTCAGAAATCTATTGGAATCTTATTGGACTATTTTTCCCCCCTATTGGAAATCAATCCTATAGGTTTTTGATAAATCATGTAGGATTTTGCCACCCCAATCTGAATCCTATAATTTATCTTAACTGAAATGCTAAATAGCACACATTTTTGACACAAATGTAAACATAATTGCGGACAATCTAAGAAGGTTTCACAGCAATTGTTGTCACAGTTGGCACCATAACTTTAATGTGTGACGATGATGCACCAGATGCAAATATTTACTCACGTTGTGTCCCTGGGACCTTGGGGGATGGAGTTACGTGAGATACACTGAGATACACTACATGACCAAGGTATGTGGGCACCTCCACGTCGAACATCCCATTCAAAAAAATGGTCCCCCCTTTGCTGCTTTAACAGCTTCCACTCTTCTGAGAAGGCTTTCCACTAGATGTTGCTGTGGGGAATTGCTTCCATTCAGCCACAAGAGCATTTGTCAGGTCGGGCACAGATGTTGGGCAATTAGGCCTGGCTCGCAGTCGGCATTCCAATTCATCCCAAAGGTGTTTGATGGGGTTGAGGTCAGGGCTCTGTGCAGGCCAGTCAAGTTCTTCCACACCGATCTTGGCAAACCATTTCTGTATGGACCAGGCTTTGTGCTAAAGGGCATTGTTATGCTGAAACAGGAAAGGACCTTCCCCAAACTGTTGCCACAAAGTTGGAAGCACAGAATCGTCTAGAATGTCATTGTATGCTGTAGCGTTAAGATTTCCCTTCACTGGAACTAACGGGCCTAGCCATATCCATGAAAACCATTATTTATCCTCCACCAAACTTTACAGTTGGCTCTATGCATTGGGGCAGGTAGCATTCTTCTAGCATCTGCCAAACCCAGATCTGTCCATCAAACTGCCAGATGGTGAAGCGTAATTAATCACTCCAGAAAACGCGTTTCCACTGCTCCAGAGTCCAATGGTGGCAGGCTTTACACCATTCCAGCCGACGCTTGGCATTGCGCAAGGTGATCTTAGGCTTGTGTGCTGCTGCTCGACCATGGAAACCCATTTCATGAAGCTCCCGATTAACAGTTATTGTGCTGATGTTCTTGTGCTGATGCGCTTCAGAACTTGGCGGTCCCGTTCTGCTTGTTTTCTAACACTGTCATGTCCTGACCTTAGTATTCTTTGTTTGCTATATTATTTTGGTTAGGTCAGGGTGTGACATGGGTGATATATGTGTTTTTGTACTGTCTAGGGGTTTTGTATGTTTATGGGGTTGTTTACTATCTAGGTGTTTTGTATGTCTATGGTTGCCTGGATTGGTTCTCAATCAGAGGCAGCTGTTTATTGTTGTCTCTGACTGGGAACCATATTTAGGCAGCCATATTCTTTGGGTAATTTGTGGGTTATTGTCTATGTCTAGTTGCCTGTGTCTGCACATTTTATATTATAGCATCACGTTCGTTTTGTTATTTTGTATAGTTTGTTTAGTGTCAGTCTTTATTAAAAGTAACATGTATTCATATCAGGCTGCGCCTTGGTCTCCTCCATTCAACGAACGTGACAACCACTTCGCGGCTGGAAAGGTGGCATCCTATGACGGTGCCACGTTGAAAGTCACTGAGCTCTCCGGTAAGGCTATTCTACTGCCAATGTTTGTCTATGGAGATTGCATGGCAATGTGCTCAATTTATACACCTGCCAGCAACGGGTGTGGCTAAAATAGCCAAATCCACCAATTTGAAGGGGTGTCCACAAACTTTTGTTTATATAAGGTGGTTAGAGGGGACATTGCCAGTGGTTTCCCACTATAGGGTCACCATCTCAAGTGACAAGGGTGCAGTGGAGGCTGCTGAGGGGAGGGCGGCTCATAATGATGGCTGGAATGGAGTCAATGGAGTGGTATCAACCACATGGAAATAACGTGTTTCCATGCCCCCTCCTCGACGGGGGTTCGAGCCCCTGCTCGGCCGACTGTCTTCCCTAAACCACTTTCTGTACCCTTCTCTATATCTGTCTCCCTATCTGAACTTACATCTGTCCCTAAAAATAATATATCCAATCTCCTAATAAAGAACACATTTTTACCCTAGTCAAAAAAATCCTTCAGCATTTCAATAAAAAAATTGTATTAGAATCTAAAATAATAAAACAAACCCTATTGGATAGGTTCCAAAATCGGATACATTTTTATTTAGGATTCTAACATGATTTTTTATTTATTGGAATCCTATAAGTTTTTTTGCAAAAGCAGTAGCTAATGGGGTCCTAATTAATACCAAATACCAGGAAAAACAAAAATTAGCATGATTTGCATGGAGCAAAAAAAACAGTGTGGGAAAACAAAAGTACCAGGATGCACGCAAACTCAACTTTGCTCCACCACTACTTATGCAAACGAATCCTCCACCACTACCCATGCAGTGGAGTCTCTCTGCTCTTTAATGTGAGTTGTGTTATTAGGAAGTACCCCAATAGTAAACGTGGCGTTGAAACGAGTGAATATGAAGCTTCTCATGCCAATAATCGGAAATGGAAACCCAGTATATTCCTGGATATGCAGCTTCACTAAGAAGGACACCAACCTCTGGTGGAGAGATGACCTGCTGGATGTGTACAGAGTGACTGCTGTTTTTCTCACCAACAGAGGATACCACAATCCTGAGAAGCTCGACGGCGCTGAGATCCTCATCGGTAACTCACTTGAACAGTGGCAACAACCCCAGATGTGCTGTCATCTTCCACACCTCAGCAGGAGAGACCCACACCTTCCAGTGTAAAGAGTTACCTTCTCTTTTCTTTACCACTCTTCTTCAACTTAACCTTTGCATTAAACATTTCTTGACATTTGATGTGTTCTTTCAGATCTGATAGACAGTGCACAAGGCTGTTGGATTCTCTGTTTTCAGCACTATGGAACCCCTGGCTCAGATGTATGCTTAGCCTAGCGGTTAAGAACTTTGGGTCAGTAACTTTTGGTTGTTGGTTTGAATCCCTGAGCCGGAAAAGTGGGAAAATCTGCCGTTCTGCCCTTGAGCAAGACAGTTAACCCCTAACAACAAGTTTTCCCTTTCCCTTCATGAAGAGTATCACTTTCTGAACGAAAACAAGCTGTGGACTAAAGCACAGTGTTACTGCAGAGACAAGTACATTGACTTGGCCACCATAGACAACACGGAGGACATGGACAGACTGACTAAAACTGTGGACAGTGGCTATACTGAAGCAGGCTGGAGAAGGGCACAGTGTTAAGAAAGTGATAGTGGTCAGATAACACTTACAGTGAAGGATATTTCAAATAGGGAAGGAGGAATGTGTGTTTATGAGAAAAAGTATTTGTTGGAAAGATCACTGATGCTAAGGTCTACATATTTGGTTTATCTGCTACAACGGTAAGCAATCTCAGTCACACAATCCATCATAAAATATTCTACAAATCTCTGTTGATATAGTAGTATATGTCATAGCCTTGTGGCCGGTTCAAAATCAAAGTACTGACAGGATGAAAAATCAGGAGGGAGTGAGCTGGCAACTAGAGGGTTGCTGGCACCTACAGTATCAGTCAAAAGTTTGGACACACCTGCTCATTCAAGGGTTTTCCTTTATTTTTTTACTCTTTTCTACATTGTAGATTAATAGTGAAGACATTAAAACTATGAAATAATACAACCAAAAAAGTGTGAAACAAATCAAAATATATTTGAGATTATTCAAAGTAGCCACCCTTTGCCTTGATGACAGCTTTGCACATTCTTGGCATTCTCCCAACTCTTGAAGGAGTTCCCACATATGCTCAGCACCTGTTGGCTGCTTTTCCTTCACTCTGTGGTCCAACTCATCCTAAACCATCACAATTGGGTTGAGGTCTGGTGATTGTGGAGGCCAGGTCATCTGATGCAGCACTCCATTCTTCTTGGTCAAATAGCCCTTACACAGCCTGGAGGTGTGTTTTGGGTCATTGTCCTGTTGAAAGACAAATGGTAGTCCCATTAAGCACAAACCAGATGGGATGGGGTTTCACTGCTGAATGCTGTGGTAGCCATGCTGATTAAGTGTGCCTTGAATTCTTAATAAATCACTGACAGTGTCACCAGCAAAGCACCCCCACACCATCACACCTCCTCCTCCATGCTTCACGGTGGGAACCACACATGCAGATATCGTCCGATCACCTACTCTGCGTCTCACAAAGACACGGCGGTTGGAACCAAAAATCTCAAATTTGGACTCATCAGACCAAACGATAGATTTCTACCGGTCTAATGTCCATAGCTCGTGTTTCTTGGCCCAAGCAAGTCTCTTCTTATTATCTGTGTCCATTAATAGTTGTTTCTTTGCAGAACTTTGACCATGAAGGCTTGATTCACGCAGTCTCCTCTGAATAGTTGATGTTGAGAAGTGTCTGTTACTTGAACTCTGTGAAGCATTTATTTGGGCTGCAATTTCTGAGGCTGGTAACTCTAATGAACTTTTCCTCTGCAGCAGAGGTAACTCTGGGTCTTCCTTTCCTGTGACGGTCCTCAGGAGAGCCAATTTCATCATAGCGCTTGATGGTTTTTGCGACTGCATTTGAAGAAACTTTCTAGGTTCTTAAAATGTTCTGGATGGACTGACCTTCATGTGTTAAAGTAATGATGGACTGTCATTTATCTTATCTTATTTGAGCTGTTCTTGCCATAATATGGACTTTTATCAAATAGGGCTGTCTTCTGTATACCAACCCTACCTTGTCACAACACAACTGATTGGTTCCATTGCATTAAGAAGGAAAGAAATTCCACAAATGAACTTTTAATGAGGCACACCTGTTAATTGAAATGCATTCCAGGTGACTACATTATGAAGCTGGTTGAGAGAATGCCAAGAGTGTGCAAAGCTGTCATCAAGGCTGTCACGTCCTGACCTTAGTTCCTTTGTTATGTCTCTATTTTGGTTTGGTCAGGGCGTGAGATGGGGTGGGCATTCTATATTTTTCATTCTATGTTTTGTTCTGTGTGTTGTATTTCTATGTGTTTGGCCTGGTATGGTTCCCAATCAGAGGCAGCTGTCAATCGTTGTCTCTGATTGAGAACCATACTTAGGTAGCCTGTTCCCACCTGTGTTTGTGGGTAGTTGTTTTCTGTTTTGTGTATTGCACCTTGCAGAAGTGTTCGTATTTATTAACCGTATTATGAATACTTACCACTCTGCACCTTGGTCCTCTTCTCCTTCTCCCGACGACATTCATTACAAAGGCAAAGGGTGGCTACTTTGAAGAATCTCAAATATAAAATATATTTGGATTTGTTTCACACTTTTTGGTTACTATATGATTCCATACATGTTATTTCATAGTTTTGATGTCTTCATTATTATTCTACAAAGTAGAAAATAGTAAAAATAAATAAAAACCCTTGAATGAGTAGGTGTGTCTTTTGACTGGTACTGTATATTTCAGGTGCCACCTAATGTCAATATTCCCTTGAGCAAGGAACTTAACTACATGCTCACTGGGCTCTGCTCTCTAGCTGCAGTGGTTCAGGGTCAGTGAAGAGCCCACCAGCTACCACAACTGGGCTCCAGGAAACGGGACTGCCATGGAGGACTGTGGGAGAACCGGAGCGGTGAGAACCGGGGCAGAAAAAAGAGATGGATGTCACCAGTGGGTTAGTCTGCCTGAGACCCAGGAGCTCAACTTTATCTGCAGCACCTCTGACAAGTAGTAGAATCTGGACCCTGCTCTAGCACAGTGGCATTCCCAGACACAGATTAAGCCTAGTCCTGAACAAAAAAATCAGAAAAGAGAAAAGTGTTACAGAATCCCCCTGCCGAGGGCACTGTGGGACTAATTTATAGCGTGTGTGTTGTTGTATATGTCTGGCTGGCACTGCATAGTCTAGCCTCACACGAGATATCGATTACCTCCAGCTTGTGGCTTCAGCCAATCAGACTGTCCCAATCAGTGCCTAATTTTCAGGGTAAGTTGCTAGAGGCAGGTTGATTTGTTGCTAAAAGACGTTGTGATGTCTTTGCGTGATAATGTAAAACTGCGTCGTTACGTAGAATACACAATAACGTTACTCAAATTAACTGGCCATCTCGGCAAAAAATATGACTTGACATTTGTTCAGGTACAGACTCCCACTCTTTTCTATACTTCTGGCTGTACAATTTTGATTGAGACATGTTGATTGATGTTGTAAGTTCTGTTCAAGATCAAACATTCGTGACCAACTATATTAATTTGGTTTGGCTCGTCAAACCTGTACTACTGCTGCTACAGTCAGCCATCAATGATTTGCAATTTATTGAAATCGCTGCTGAGCGCCTGCTGCTGACATCAATCACAATGCACTTTTGCAGCCAGGCACCTGTGTTGTGACTGAGTGTGTGACAGAGAATCATTTTTGTGTCATTTAGAGGGAAAATGCGTGCATTTTAGCGTTTGAGTCACTTTCAAAAGTTACTAAAAGTTCAAAATACATTTTTAAAAGTAGCTAAATTTGATGCTAGGTGCTGTTTGAAAAACAAGTTGCCAGGGTAGTCTGAAAAGTTGCTAAATCTAGCAACAAAATTGCTAAGTTGGCATCACTGGTCCCAATGCACCCCACACTCTGCCCATGCACTGATCATGCATCCTGTGATTGATTGGACAGATGCTCCTAGCCAGCCCAGTACTGGAAAATCGGGTCTGTTGCATGCTCCCTCAATTGTATAAGTATTAGCCAGGCCTGTACTGTGTTTTACCAGTCTCAGAACGTGGGTGGACATGTGGGCATGGGATGCGTAAACAAAGTTATCACTGTTGACGTTGTTGTTATCCTTGTAGTATGTGCTACAGTAGCAGTATTCTATGTAGTTCTTGTAGTTATTATTATGTTACTACTGATATTGTTCACTACTTCCTATTTCCTATACTATACATTTAAATACAGTTCTTGCTCTTGTGTGCTGCTGTGCAATAGCCTACTATTTGTATAATATACAGTCCTTGCCATTATTCTTACTGTGCTATTGCCATGCTAGTCATTAAGCTGGTGTTACTATGGAATACATGGTTATTAGGTCATTATTAGGTACAGTCCTTGTTGTTTTATCCCATATTCCATTCTATCGTACTCTGCATATACACTATATATACAAAAGTATCTGGACACCCCTTCAAATTAGTGGATTCGGTTATTTCAGCCACACCCGTTGCTGACAAGTGTATAAAATCGAGCACACAGCCATGCAATCTTCATAGACAAACACGGGCATTAGAATGACCCATACTGAAGAGCTCAGTGACTTTCATCGTGGCACCGTCATAGGATGCCACCTTTCAGTTCATCAAATTTCTGCCCTGCTAGAACTGCCTCGGTCAACTGTAAGTGCTGTTATTTTGAAGTGGAAACGTCTAGGAGCAACAACTGCGCAGCTGCGGAGTGGTAAGCCACACAAGCTCACAGAACGGGACTGCTGAGTGCTGAAGCGCGTAGCAGTCGTCTGTCCTCGGTTGCAACACTCACACTCCGAGTTATAAACTGCCTCTGGAAGCAACTTCAGCACAAAAACTGTTCATCGGGAGCTTTATGAAATGCGTTTCCATGGCCGAACAGCCGTACACAAGCCTAAGTACATCATGCGCAATGCCAAGCATCAGTTGGAGTGGTGTAAAGCTTGCCGCCATTGGACTCTGGAGCATTGGAAAAGCATTCTCTGGAGTGACGAATCACACTTCACCATCTGGCAGTCCGATGGACAAATCTGGGTTTGGTGGATGCCAGGAGAACGCTACCTGCCCCAATGCATAATGCCAACTGTAAAGTTTGGTGGGAAAGGAATAATGGTCTGCGGCTGTCCTTTCATGGTTCGGGCCAGGCCCCTTAGTTCCATTGAAGGGAAATCTTAACGCTACAGCATAAAATTACATTCTTGACGATTCTGTGGATTAAGGTTAGAGTCAGGGCTAAGGTAAGGATTAAGTTTAAGGTTAGGATAAGGGCTAAGCGTCAAACTTTAAATGAGGCAAGTGAATTTACAAGAATTTGGGCTCTTTCATATCCTTGACTAATTCAACGGGGATCATGGCGCTGAGGGGCGGCGGTCAAGGTGCCACAAAAGTCTCTGTCCTTCCGTCCCTCCATCCCTCTATCAACTGCTCCTCCGATAATAAGATTCAACCTCATTAATCATGTTAGTCAAATCAAATCGTATTTGTCATGTGCGCCGAATACAACAGGTGTAGCCCTTAACGTGAAATGCTTACTTACAAGCCCTTAACCAACAATGCAGTTCAAGAAATAGAGTTCAGCAGTCTTAGTCATCCCAAAGGGTGTTTTTGGCATTGGTTGAAAAGCAACATCACGACTCCCTCCATCCCTCTTCCTCTCCTCCCTCCATCCCCTCCTCCTCTCCTCCATCCCTCCTCCTCTCCTCCCTCCCTCCCTCCATCCCCTCCTCCTCTCCTCCATCCCTCCTCCTCTCCTCTCTCCATCCCCTCCTCCTCTCCTCCTTCCAGCCCCTCCTCCTCTCCTCCCTTAGTCTGCCAGCCCTTATCTCTGGGCTCCAGCAACCTGGCTGCTCTCTCCGATCCCTCAGAGATGATGCGATGAGTTTCTTTTTGGGGTTCGGTTCATCTGAGACATTCATGAGGGTGCTGTTTAGAATTTTACATTTAGGGGACAGATTTACAGTAATCGATTCCCCCCCCCTCCCGTCACTGTTGTAATATTCAATGTAGGCATATTCAATCACAGCTGGTTTGTTATTGGGTGAGGCATGCCAACATGTTATGAAACCTCTTCAGATACAACCTCGGGATTAAATTGATGGGTATGCCATAACCTTGCTGGTTTGTTCCGCATGACAATAGACTTGTTTATGCTCATACTGTACGTACGCCAATCCCTTTCATTGGGATTTGTAAAAAGTATTAATTGGACCCAGCTGTTCGTGAGCAGCACACACACGACCCCTCCTCTCTCACACACACACACACACACAACCCTCTTTCCCCCTACCCCCCTTCCCCACACACACTTGTAGTTCTCCTGGTGGTCAAATGAGGAGGTGTCTCATCAAGCCAGTGCCACCAACCAGTGTCAGCTCCACCAGCAGATTCAAGTAGAGGAACAGTTACAGGGCATAAGGAGTTTATTTTAAGCCTTGGCAGATTTATGCACTGTCTGCCTGGTGCAGGCATATTTTATTCACCTCTGTTCAAGTGGCTTATCCAAGCTGTCCTGCTGACTATTCATTTGCTTGATGGGAGGGAGCGCTCTATTCTGCCTTTTAACTGGGGATGTTCTGCTCCTGTTATTCTCCTGCTTAGAGGCCTATATCACTTCTTGATTATGATTATAAACTATAGGGTCACACATTTGTAAGGGCATACACAGTATGGACTCTCTCTCTCTCTTATTACTTACTTAATGGTGTGGAATATTGCCGATATGAGGAGTTCATTGTATATGGCAACAGTCATGTAGCGTGGTTCATGGAAGGCTGACGGTACGGTCCGGACAGCATAGCAGAGGTACACTCCCCACAGAAGAAACAGGAACTCAGCTAGATAAGGAGAGGTCAACAATAGATTGTCCTTAACTCTAACACACAAATAGCAGAGATGCACAACATACAATGACTGGAAATTTAAAATTATATTCTGTAAGATCTGCATTATTTACGACAACCATTGTTTGCTTTGGTTTGCACAAAATGGCATACATGTAACTTGTTATTTAGCAATACAATTCAAGGGTCTCCACATGTAGGGCTGGCACAATTATCATATGATTCTGTAAAAAAAAAAGAATTGTCATAATACATACATTTTAGAAGATGGAGGGATTCAACTTTATATTCAAGTAGATATAGTTTACTCAATAGCAGTTTTTCATTTTGACATGAAGTGGGTAAAAGTTGTAATCATTTTATGAGCAAAATGGCACAGTCACAAGGAGAAACCCACTTGTTTTTGAGACAGGGGTGTCATCAAAGCTGTGGTGTATTCATTAGGTATGTCTTAACAAATTTTCAAATATGCATTATGATACATTACAAGCTGAAAAAAAGTTAGACAAAATGACAATTATGACCATAACCGTGGCCATTTGCATGACAATCAATCGTTATCCAAAATTAATCGTCACAGCCTTATCCTCATGTCCCGTCCGTTTTGAAAAGGCCACAATTCAGCAGGAAAGATTTGGCAAAATTCAAGGACTTCAGCCTGTCAAGTGTTGATGGCTGCACATCATGTAGTCACTAGCCACTGACAGTTACTAATTTTGCTGTGCCCGTGAGAGTTTCCCTTTCTGCCAACAGTGATTTCCCACTGCTTGACTGCCAGCCCACTGCCTCATTGACAGATCTCCTGCTGGATAGAGATCCTTTCTATTGTCCAAAGGTCGCTGGTAGTTAGCAAACAGAAAGGAAGTCTGAGTCTCTCATCTTGGTTTATTCTACATTCTAAGAACTGTACTTAGAACTGGCATTATCCTAAGTTCTCTGAACTGGTGTCAGAACTGTAAGACAGTCCAAGTCTCTCGTCTCTCCTTTATTCTATGTTTTTAGAACTATTCTCAGAACTGCTCAAAACTGTTTAAAACATTTTCCGTTGCATGCCCAAATGAATACGACCCACTTTTCAGAACTGTTTCAGGACTGATTCACTGTTATTCGGGAGCCCATAACGGTGATGCTAATTTATATTCCATTTCCAAGAACTGTTATCAGAACTGTAAAGCAGTCAGAGTCTCTCATCTTTCCTTTGTTCTACATTCTCAGAATTGCTCTCTATTGTCTGCCCATAAAAACAGCCCTAATTTACATTCATTCAATAATTAACACCAAAGACAACAGGGATCATGTCGGATTGTGGATTGTCATCTGTAAATAGTGATTAGAGTGTATTATTATTAATATTTTCTGAATCATGATGACTAATTATAAGCTATTTAATATGTCATCAGTATGCATGGTGAGCTGTTTGTAAATGCTGGTGGGAGGAATAAGTCATTTCTTGTTAGATCAACACTTTCTTTTCATTAACTGATAAATAATTGTTATCATTATTGTAGAACCACAAAACAATACAAATAATAATTGTATGTTCTCTTTTTAAAATGATTGTCCTGTACAGCACCTTAGAAGGGTGGATATCGCCCACACGTTTCCAGAAGCTGTCAGAACAATCAGCGGGGCGGCTGACCCCCTACCCCCGACCGCAGACCGATCTCTCCTCTTCACCATTTCTATTTACAGGCACTCTAGCTGTCTCTGCCTCCCCTGCGAAGCTGCACAATGTTCTTACGCCTTATCTCAAACCCGTTGGTGAAAACACTCTCCTCTGACAGAGCAGAGCACATCGCTTCTCAGGGATCCATCCTCTTTAAAAAGGATTGGATGATAGGTCCTGTGTCTCAGCTGCCTGTCACATTCCCCTCTAGAAGGGGCTTGGCAATTCTCCAATTCTTCTCTTGTTATTCGGAGACTGGAGGAGTCCATTTGTGTTCCCACCTACAGTTTGGCTTTTGGGAATGATGAAACAAACAACAACAGCCCCAGTGGCGATGATAATAGGAGTAGGGCCTAGTATCAAATAAAATACAATTTTACTGGTCAGGTACACATACTTTGAAGATGTTATTGCGAGTGTAACGAAATGCTTATGTTCCTAGCTCCAACAGTGTAGTAATACCTAACAATAAAAATAAAAAAAATGGGGGGGGGGGGGGGGGGGTGTATTTTTTTTTTTTAAATATAGAAATATTAGAACGAGCAAACCAGAGTCCGGAATATAAATGTATTCTGAACAAAAATATAAAGGCAACATGCAACAATTTCGAAGATTTTATAGTGTTATAGTTCATATAAGGAAATCAGTCAGGCCCTAATTAGGCCCTAATCTATGAATTTCACATGACTGTGCAGGGGTGCAACCATAGGCCCGCCAACTTGGCAGCCAGGTCCACCCACTGGGGAGTCAGGCCCAGCCAATAAGAATGAGTTTTTCCCAGAAAAGGGCTTTATTACAGACATAAATACTCCTCAGCAAACACCCCACCCCCCCTCAGCCGATCCCACAGGGAAGTCCGATGTGGAGGTCCTGGGCTGGCGTGGTTATACATGGTCTGCGGTTGTGAGGCCAGTTGGACGTACTGCCAAATTCTCTACAACGATGTTAGAGGCAGTTTATGATAGAGAAATGAACATTCAATTCTCTGCCAACAGCTCTGGTGAACATTCCTGCAGTCAGCAAACTTGAGACATCTGTGGCATTGTGTTGTGTGACAAAACTGCACATAAAATGGCTTTTAATTGTCCCCAGCACAAGGTGCACCTGTGTTATTATCATGCTGTTTAATCAGATTAATGACATGCCACACCTGTCAGGTGGATGGATTATCTTGTCAAAGGAGAAATGCTCAATAAAAGAGATATAAACAAACTTGTTGGCAACATTTGAGAGAAATTAGCTTTTTGTGCGTATTGAAAATGTTGTAGATTTTATATTTCAGCTCATGAAACATGGGACCAACACTTTACATGTTGCATTTATAATTTTGTTCAGTGTATGTACAGTGCCATTCTTAAATGGAAGAAGTTTGGAACCACCAAGACTCTTCCTAGAGCTGGTCGCCTGGCCAAACTGAGCATTCATGGGAGAAGGGCCTTGGTCAGGGATGTGACCAAGAACCCGATGGTCACTCTGACAGAGCTCTAGAGTTCCTCTGTGGAGATGGGAGAACCTTTCAGAAGGTCAATCATCACTGCAGCTCTCCACCAATCAGGCCTTTATGGTAGAATGGCCAGACGGAAGCCACTCCTCGGTAAAAGGCACATGACAACCAACTTGGAGTTTGCCAAAAGGAACCTAAAGACTCTCAGACCATGAGAAACAAGATTCTCTGGTCTGATGAAACCAAGATTGAACTATTTGGCCTGAATGAGAAGCATCACGTCTGGAGGATACCTGGCACCATCCCTATGGTGAAGCATGGTGGTGGCAGCATCATGCTGTGGGGATGTTTTCAGGGACTGGAAAACTAGTCAGGATCGAGGCAAAGATGAACGGAGCAAAGCACAGAAAGATCCTTGATAACAACTTGCTCCAAAGCACTCAGGACCTGAGACTGGGTGGAAGGTGAAGGGTAGAGTACGGGGTGGTAGCCGTCTAGTAACAGTGACTAACGTACAGGGCAGGGTACTGGGTACTGTTATAAAACCAAGATAATGAAAACGACAATTGGCGTAACCCTCTACAAACATAAAACGGAACGTCACAATGACATAATTTCAACCAGTTTTTAGCTTTAATGATGTCATTTACCCACTGGGTATTGACTAGGGGTCCACACTTCCGTCACGACTCACCGACTGCCATCATGTAGTCCCAGCGGTCGAGCAGGCACATGCTGAACTGCAGCCCATCGGGGGTGAGGCCCATGTTGATAAGAGCCAACGTCAGGTCAGGTGTCTGACACACGGCCGAGGTCCAGGCCACCAGGAACCACAGCACCACTAGCAAGATGACCCCCAGCAGACGCAGCACCCGCCAGCTGGTCATGTATGGGGTCCTTTGGGCTGTACGGGACAGGAACACCTTCAGCACCCTGGAGGAGGGAAGAGAGAGAAGGTTTTTGTTGTTCCCAAATCCGAAACAGGCAAAATTTGGCATCTAATGGCATCATTTTCTGGTTTTATGATTCTCATTGAGAAAAACATATAGCTATATTATAACCAACAGGTCTCTGTTATAAACAGGTAAAGATATCCTTTTCAGTATTGCTTTATCATTATGTATTTTACAAATTATGGAACTTGACACAACTAACACTACTTTAACTGCAACTACTGTACTACCACCACTACCATCCCAACATTACTCCTTCAACCACTGCACTTTCTATTGTTTTGGTTATTACTTGTTCTATACTACCTGTACTGCTGCAAGCCCGTGCAAGCACTAGTATCCCACTGAGACGTGTGGGCTAGATTAGCATAGATATATAATGAGGAGATATTTTGACCTTTGAGTTCTCTGAGGGAACAACCATGATTGATCCTGTCTCAGATCTGTGTGTGGGATTCCCCTAGAGGGTACTGACACTGAGGTCATGGTTCGAGCTTTCTACACCAGGAGGAATTTAATTGGTAATTTTGTCAGGTGAAGTAGCAGGCTGCCCTTTGGCCCCTCTTTTCTGCACTGCTCTCAAAACTATACTGACTGAAGTGGGGGTGTACCCCCTCCCGCCAAACACACAATAGCAAACACACACACAGGCGCAAATACACACACACACACACACACACACACACACACACACACACACACACACACACACACACACACACACACACCTATTTCTTACATACACATGGTCATATTGAGTTGTTTCTCTACTGTCTCAGTGAAATGTAAAAAGGCCAACATGAGGGCCAACTCATTTCCAGAAGAGGAGAGTGGAGAAAACTCTATGCTACGGTAAGTAGTTCTGTGTGATTGAGAATGTAAAGTGCTACCTTTGCCTCTAAGTCCTCTCGCTTTGACTACTAAGAAGCAAAATAGAACGACTGCAAACCAGGACCAATTCTTAGAAGAACCTGGATATGAGAGCGCGCTCCACAGGGCAAACTCATCAAGGAGCATCATTGGGAAAATTGGGGGGAGAAAGGACTCAATGTTCTGGGCTGAATACTGCAGAAGTTATCCAATTTGGCCATATGTCATTGGTTTCTCTGCGTGATACATCTGGGGTGTATTCACTAGGATAGGTCGTAACGGAGAGGGACCTACATGATTATGCAGTTGCAAAACGTTTTCTACGGTGCAAAACATATTGTTGTTGTGTGTACTTATGAATACACCCCTGTGATTTAGGTTCCTTTGGCAAACTCCAAAAATAGAATGAATTACAACATACCTATAAAGCTTCAGGATCACTGTTCCATAGGCTGTGGCAAAGCCCAGGAGACGCACCCATCTCAGGAGGATACAGCGGAACATGCTGGGGTTGAAGTACAGTATCATCACCTAAAGACAAGTGGAGATACACATTACTTTGACTATATTTTAATTTATGTTAAAAAAAAGAGTGGGGCAGTCCCACTCCTTTAGTATTTTCCCTAGTGAAAAAGTGTAGTGAAAAAGCAAGGAGAGTGTGCTAGAGCGGATTGGATTCAAACCCATACCTACAGCGCTACATATAGTTGAAGTCGGAAGTTTACATATACTTAGGTTGGAGTCATTAAAACTGGTTTTTCAACCGCTCCACAAATGTTTTGTTAGCAAACTATAGATTTGGCAAGTCGGTTAGGACATCTACTTTGTGCATGACACAAGTCATTTTTCCAACAATTGTTAACAGACAGATTATTTCACTTATGAATCACTGTATTATAATTCCAGCAGGTCAGAAGTTTACATACACTAAGTTGGCTGTGCCTTTAAACAGCTTGGAATATTCCAGAAAATGTCATGGCTTTAGAAGCTTCTGATAGGCTAATTGACATCATTTGAGTCAATTGGAAATCAGCCAAGACCTCAGAAATAAATTGTAGACCTCCACAAGTCTGGTTCATCCTTGAGAGCAATTTCCAAACGCCTAAAGGTACCACGTTCATCGGTACAAACAATCGTATGCAAGTATAAACACCATGGGACCACGCAGCCATTATACTGCTCAAGAAGGAGACGTGTTCTGTCTCATAGAGATTAACGTACTTTGGTGCAAAAAGTGCAAATCAATCCCAGAACAACAGCAAAGGACCTTGTGAAGATGCTGGAGTAAACCGGTACAAAAGTATCTATATCCACAGTAAAACGAGTGCTATATCGACATAACCTGAAAGGCCGATCAGCAAGGAAGAAGCCACTGCTCCAGAACCACCATAAAAAAGCCAAACTACGGTTTACAACTGCACATGGGGACAAAGATTGTACTTTTTGGAGAAATACCCTCTGGTTTGATGGAACAAAAATATAACTGTTTGGCCATAATAACCATCGTCATGTTTGGAGGAAAAGGGGGAGCCTTGCAAGCCGAAGAACACCATCCCAACCGTGAAGTACGGGGTGGTAGCATCATGTTGTGGGGGTGCTTTGCTGCAGGAGGGACTGGTGCACTTCACAAAATAGATGGCATCATGAGGAAAGAAAATGTATGTGGATATATTGAAGCAACATCTCAAGACATCAGTGGACAATGGACAATGACCCCAAGCATACTTCCAAAGTTGTGGCAAAATGGCTTAAGGATAACAAAGTCAAGGTATTGGAGTGGCCATCACAAAACCCTGATCTCAATTCTATAGAAAATTTGTGGGCAGACCTGAAAAGGCGTGTGCGAGCAAGGAGGCCTACAAACCTGAATCAGTTACACCAGCTCTGTCAGGAGGAATGGACCAAAATACACCAAACTTATTGTGGGAAGCTTGTGGAAGGTTACCCGAAACGTTTGTCCCAAGTTAAACAATTTAGAGGCAATGCTACCAAATACTAATTGAGTGTATGTAAACTTCTGAACCACTGGAAATGTGATGAAAGAAATGCAAGCTGAAATAAATCATTCTCTCTACTATTATTCTGACATTTCACATTCTTAAAATAAACTGGTGATCCTAACTGACCTAAAACAGGGATTTTTTTACCAGTATTAAATGTCAGGAATTGTGAAAACTGAGAATAAATGTATTTGGCTACTTCAACTGTAGCAGCGGCATAGACATGCTGGACCACCCCAGGCCACAACTCAAATTTAATTTATAACTGTAGGTTAATTTGACAGGAAAATGCACATTAATCAGCTTTTTTGTAAAGATGACAGATTTTGTGCCAGCCAGCTATTTTTCAACTTTAGTCCCTAGCCAGGTAAAACGACTACACATCAATGAGGAATCAGGCACTCCCATTTCTCTTTCTGCATTGCTGACAACTTCAGCTTTTGTTCATAGTCAAACACACAGATGCCGGAAAACATTGGGAACATATCTGATCTAAGCACAGCATTATTACCTAAAGGGATGAAGATCCACATTAACATAGGCTACACATCGAGCCACTACATTTCTCTTTCTGCATTGCTGACACAACTTCACCTTTTGTTAATAGTCAAACCCAGTAGCAGGAGAGCATCGGATACATGTCTGACCGCGGGGCCAGGCTGGCTGCCTCTCAACCTTCACATTGTTGTCTCATTTTCTGGATGTCGTCTAAATGGTGAGTCACAGGCATCTGCTTGGAAAATATTGTCCTGCCGTTAGCTCCATGTGAAATTCATTCTAGTTCAAGTTCATTCTAGCTGATTATTGAAAGAGGCAAGGACTGGGGATAGAGGCACGAGGTCATGCATTGTCAACTGAACAAAGGGCAATGCTTGTTTGCGAGGTTTCTGTATGGTAACTCACTTATTTCATTATATATTCCAGCAGATGCAGAATCGCAAATGTCACATCTCAAGTGACTAAAATGGAGTTCAGTTATAAAACCTATACTGAATACACAATTTACAGTTGAAGTCGGAAGTTTACATACACTTAGGTTGGAGTCATTAAAACTCGTTTTTCAACCACTCCACACATTTCTTGTTAACAAACTATAGTTTTGGCAAGTCGGTTAAGACATCTACTTTGTGCATGACACAAGTCCTTTTTCCAACAATTGTTTACAGACAGATTATTTCACTTATAATTCACCTTATCACAATTCCAGCAGGTCAGAAGTTTACATAGACTAAGTTGACTGTGCCTTTAAACAGCTTGGAAAATTACAGAAAATTATGTCATGGCATAATTTGAGTCAATTGGAGGTGCACCTGTGGATGTATTTCAAGGCCTACCTTCAAACTCAGTGCCTCTTTGCTTGACATCATGGGAAAATTCAAAAGAAATCATCCAAGCCCTCAGAAAAAGAATTGTAGACCTCCACAAGTCTGGTTCATCTTTGGGAGCAATTTCCAAATGCCTGAAGATACCACGTTCATCTGTACAAACAATAGTTTTCGAGTATAAACACCATGGGACCACGCAGCTGACATACCGCTCAGGAAGGAGACGTGTTCTGTCTCAAAGAGATGAACGCACTTTGGTGCGAAAAGTACAAATCAATCACAGAACAACAGCAATGGACCTTGTGAAGATGCTGGAGGAAAGAGGTACAAATGTATCTATATCCACAGTAAAACAAGTCCTATATCGAGATAATCTGAAAGGCCGCTCAGCAAGGAAGAAGCCACTGCTCCAAAAGCGCCATAAAAAAGCCAGACTACGGTTTGCAACTGCACATGGGGACAAAGATTATACGTTTTGGAGAAATGTCCTCTGGTCTGATGAAACAAATCGAACTGTTTGGCTTGCAAGCCGAAGAACACCATCCCAATCGTGAAGCACGGGGGTGGCAGCATCATGTTGTGGGGGTGCTTTGCTGCAGGAGATCCTGGTGCACTTCACAAAATAGATGGCATCATGAGACAGGAAAATGATGTGGATGTATTGAAGCAACATCTCAAGATATTAGTCAGGAAGTTAAAGCTTGGTCGCAAATGGGTCTTCCAAATGGACAATGACCCCAAGCATACTTCCAAAGTTGTGCCAAAATGGCTTAAGGATAGCAAAGTCAAGGTATTGGAGTGGCCATCACAAACCCCTGACATCAATCCGATAGAAAATTTGTGGGCAGAACTGAAAAAGCGTGTGTGAGCAAAGAGGCCCACAAACCTGAATCAGTTACACCATCTGTCAGGAGGAACGGGCCAAAATTCACCCAACTTATTGTGGGAAGCTTGTGGAAGGCTACCCGAAACGTTTGACCCAAGTTAAACAATTTAAAGGCAAAGCTACCAAATACGAATTGAGTGTATGTAAACTTGTGACCCACTGGGAATGTGATGAAAGAAATAAAAGCTGAAATAAATCATTCTCTCTACTATTATTCTGACATTTCACATTCTTAAAATAAAGTGGTGATCCTAACTGACCTAAAACAGGGAATTTTTACTAGGATTAAATGTCAGGAATTGTGAAAAACTGAGTTTAAATGTATTTGGCTAAGGTGCACGTAAACTTCTGACTTCAACTGTAACTATTATGTCAACCACACAACCAGTATGTCAGCCAAATTAGTAACGTCCTTCTCACGAGCTAGTCTACATATTTGAGAATGTTCAAGTTGAGCTGTTGTCCCTGCTCCACAGACTGAACTGCTTTGCTGGCTTTCAGCAAAATAACAAAAAAGCACCAGGTTTTAGACGCTTCCACGATACTCACTACCTATCCCTGCAAATAAGTGTGATAGCCACCCCAATCCCATTTCCTTCCTTGTTTACATATTGCATGTACTCTACAAATCAGACCTGCGTTCAAATAGTATTATTTTTTTATTTAAATTCTAAAGGTGCGCTCGATTGAACTTGCATGACACAATGGAACCAATGGAATAGTCCCAAAAAGTGAGAACCCCAGCCATCTGGCCCTCCAGTTCGGCTAAATCAAAACACTCAAAGCATTTGAGAGGCAACAAATATCATTTCTAATCCAGGTTTAGTACAACCTTCACATTTCCACAGCTATACACTATAGCTCCCAGAGATACAGTTTTATCTCGTCTCTATGGTATATTCCACAACTCGAAGTATGCAGTGTGGCTGTTTGAGAGATGGCAGGTATTCTCTATAATTAAGCAGAGCGACAGCACCTGTCCCCTGCGGCGAGATGGCAGAACATCGGCAACCAGCTTGCTTAACTCGCAAACAGGGGAAATGTTCTCGTAGATATGGGATGAAACAATGGCACAGTGCCACACACAACCCGTAAAGTACATATCACACTTCCATGATATGAGAGGAGGCCTCATTTAGCTGCAGAATTCACTGGAAGAAAATGTTGGTAAAACTTGACCTGAAAGGTACCTAGGTAAGGACTTCATAACACATTCATAACCCATACATACCACATTCATAAGCCATACATACCACATTCATAAGCAATACATAAGGACACCTTCATGATGATATGACAAGCTTTAGCTGCACTTTTCTTGAATGGTACCTGCATAAGGACTTCATAACACATTATTAACCATCCATAGGCCATTCATAAGCAGTACATCTAGGCACTTCATAGATGCTTATGTCAACAAGTTGCCTGCATTATTAATCCTTTACCCAAAGTGTTGCCTATATCAAGCACTGTCAACAGAACATTTGTACAAAGTTTTGATTTACGCACGCATCTCTCATCTCTGTGATAGGGAAATAGGTACACCTACAGTCTATGGATTTAAATGCATGTGCGTAATGTAGGAAAGATCCACAATTACTAGTAGTACACCCTTATTGCATCCACTTGTCATGGCCAGAAGCAATGAAAGCAACACAAGACTGGCAGCACTGGAGATCTTTAAGTTAATGTTCTTCCAGGAATAAAAAAGCAAGTAAGTGAGTATACCCTAATTGTCCAAGATGCATTTATATCCTATACATTAAGAAGAAATACTATCAAAATCTTTTCAGCACGGTCTCTCGCTCATCATGCATCATGACTGTAAATGTGATCGAGGGCATCAAGGAATTGCTGCAGTCAGCCGACATGTATCCCTGGCTGTAAGCTGGCTTTTAAAGTTCCAAAGCTTTCCATTTGCATGCGAGTCATGAAAAGTGTATATAAAGCCACGTCCATATGTGGAGGGCTTAGAGTGGTGACGCTATTGGTAAAGTAAATGACTGCAGTCACTTATGAGACACATTAACTGGTTGGTACACAGGCAAGAGACAGACTCCTGTATATCATACATGTATTGCCAAGTTGGTTTCCTTCAAAGTTACTTATATTTTCCTAATGTACAGTAGTATCTGAGGCTAGAAACGGGAATGTTATGAGTTTGATTGAGGAGCGAAATGTAACAGTGTACAGAGCACGCACACACACACACATACACATACAGCATGACCAACAGCGACATCACAACAACACTCAAATGACAACAATGGGATTCATATTGTATACCCCTCCCAAACATAGCCACCAGTTACATACTCATTAACTGCATTTGATCATGTTCTTCATAAACTCACTGTACTGATAACCTCCGGCTAGTATTAGTTGTATCCAGGCTTCTGTAGTAACCAAGCCCTGTCCCACATTCCTCCATGACAAGTCAAAATACATCACGTCCCAAACAAGACGTACAACTAGGCCAAATATACGCAAGCACACACGTGCAATACCACACACACGCAATACCCAGCAGAGTATAACTTGCATGGGACACTCAAACAAGCGAAAGAGAAGGACATGTTTGTTTCCAGCATCAACCTGCTAAGGTGGCTTCCTCTTCTTTCCCCTCTCCATACCCCCAACTCCTCCCAATAAATTAACCAGCAGATGTATTTTTAATACAAGTTGCGCTAGAACTTGACGGACTCTTTAAAAATTGAGCGCCACGGCAGAGCAGCTGCACTAAGCTGCGGCTGTGGCAACAGCAGCAGCAGGAGGAGAGCACATCACTGTGGAAGAGAGAGAGAGGGGGTGAGAGAGAGTGAGAGAAAGAATAGAGAGAGATAACCAGGGTTGCATGAGCACATTGGAGTGAGGAGTTCCTGGGTCCTGTGGCAGAAGAGATGAAAAGGGGAAAGTATATTTTGGGGGGATGGAGTCACTCCACTTTGGCCTGAGGTGCAAAAACTTTGAGGACTGGAGTGGTGCACCCCTGGTTTAAAAGTATATCACAACGATAATGATGACAACCAAACCATAGTGGTATTGTTGATAAGCTTAGGTTTATCTCCCCATTTGTGTGTAATGCACCAAAAATAATGTTCAGTAAAAAAAAACATGGTGAGGTGAGGTCTCCCAGTGCATAACGCGGTTACTACGTAACATTGTTAAAATATAACGTTGTTACCATGTTGTCACTATGTTACATTGTTCCTACGTTACGTTGTTACTACATCACGTTATAATAAAGTTGAGTTATTACTAAGTTGCATTATTCCTAGGTTACGTTATTACTAAGTTACGTTATTACTAAGTTATGTAAATACTACATTGCTAAAGAGACATTGGGCTTTTCCTCTCAGGCTAGAGTTATAGCAATCTCTAAAGCTTACTTTAGCCAACAACACCGAACCTCATCCTTGTCAACAAACTTTTAATAGTCCCTCCTGTGTGGTTTACTTCTCTGGCTTTGTTTTCCCTTTTTCTTTTATAATTTTCCAAATGTGTTCTCTAGACAGCTGTGTTTTGCAGTTGGCAGCCATTGAAGGTATTTGAAGTGAGTGAATTTGAAATCCCTGTAGCTCCATAAAAACGCCATGCAACGTTGGCTGTAAGCTCCCCGTCTGTTAAAACTCTGTGTGGCGCTCTAGGTTGGACTGTACGACACACTTTAAAGCATTACTCACACACACCAGCTGTGTTGTCATCCAGGATGTCTGTGGCTTGTTTTTTTGTGTCATTTTAAAATATAGCTGTGATATATCAATTCAGAGGGACTGTGGACAATGGACAGGCATGCAGACGGTCAGAGACACACAAATGCACACACACGCACACACAAAGTCACAAACAAACACACGTCTAAATTGGAGACTTACGGTAGAGTAGAGAAGCAAGGCTCCAAACAAGATGGCTTCCAGGAGGATAAGACCAGATGCTCGGATCCTCTACAAAAAAAGAGCGAGAGAGAGAGAGACTCAACAGTAGAGAACAATAGAGAGCACTCAGCCATGCAATCTCCATAGACAAACATTGACAGTAGAATGTCCCGTACTGAAGAGCTAAGTGACTTTCAACATGGAACCGTCATAGGATGCCACCTTTCCAACAAGTCAGTTCGTCAAATTTCTGCCTTGCTAAAGCTGCCCCGGTCAACTATAAGTGCTGTTATTGTAAATTGGAAATGTCTAGGAACAACAACTGCTCAACCAGGAAGTGGTAGGCCACACAAGCTCAGAGAACGGGACCGCTGAGTGCTGAAGCACGTAGACATTCTAGACGATTCTGTACTTGCAACAGTTGCCACAAACAGAGACAATGCCCCCATGCACAAAGCGAGGTCCATACAGAAGTGGTTTGTCGAGATCGGTGTGGAAGAACTTTACTGGCCTGCACAGAGCCTTGAGCTCAACCCCATCTAACACCTTTGGGATGAATTGGAACGGACGAGTGTCGCCCAACATCAGTGCCCAACCTATCTAATTCTTGTGTGGCTCAATGGAAGCCAGTCCCCGTAGCAATGTTCCAACATCTAGAGGAAAGCTTTCCCAGAAGAGTGGAGGCTGTTAAAGCAGCAGAGAACACGTTCTCATTTACAGCAACGACCTGGGGAATAGTTACAGGGGAGAGGAGGGGAATGAATGAGCCAAATGTAAGTCATAGAGTTTCTAGGATGATCTACACAATCATATTATATGAGAGAAATTGTCATCCATTCACTCATTCTGAATCTACTCGGCTGAAAATAAATAAAGAATTTGACTCAATGGCACAACACAATGGATATGAATTATCAAGATAGTCCCTTTGTTGAACTGCTCTGCTACCAATCATGTTAGTGAAAATGAGCGAGGGCCACGGGACAACTCTGGGCTTAATTTAATTACTCATTATATCCTAGAAGGCAATGTATTTATGTAAATATGTAAATTCACACATCTCAAGGGACATCTCATCTGAACTGCATTTCTGAAAGATTCTTATATGGAACAACCCAAGCTTCGAATCGTGGCATATAGCTGGATATACAAAACAAACGGCCTGGCATGTGTGGACTCTCTAAGAGACAACCATATTGGAATATCATATACAGGTTTGTTTAACCCTGTCCTATAGTGTGTCAAAAACCATCACTGCTGTGGAATACGTACTGCAAAAGGTGCCCTTAGGATGAGACATGAAAAAATCCCATGACACTTAATGCTTGATTATGGCTGCCAGAGTTCTGGCTATACTCACCCTGGGCCCTCCCCAGTTTCAAATTGGCCCAATCACTCATCACCTCTCCACAGTGGAAATGGATTCCGTGTGATGAACATTCTGGCACAAAATGGCTACCATGCATCACCCGGGTGGATGTTACTACAAATTGGTGTTGGGTGGAATAATGAGTTACTCCAGATCAAGGTAAAGTGCTTTGAGACCAGATGAAAAGCACTATGTCAATGGAATCCATTACTACAACAGAAGACCGTCAAATGTTCCCAAGAACTCTAAGGCTGTCACAATGACTACCACCCTGTAGCACTCACATCTGTAATCATGAAGGGCTTTGAAAGGCTGGTCATGGCACACAACTCCATCATCCCAGACACCCTAGACACAATCCAATTTGACCACCCCAACAGATCTACAGATGATGCAATCTCAACTGTACTCCACATTGCCCTCTCCTACCTGGAAGAGAGGAATACCTATGTAAGAATGCTGTTCATCAACTACAGCTCAACGTTCAACACAATAGTGCCCTCCATGCTCGTCACCAAGCTTAGGACCCTGGGACTGAACACCTCCCTCTGTAACTGGATCCTGGACTTAATGACGGGCTGACCCCAGGTGGTGAGAGTAGGTAACAGAACTAGTTTGAAGATGGCTGCCGTTTTATGGGCTCTACACCAACTGTGCTATTTATTTATTTTTTTTCGCATTGTTTGTAACTTATGTTGTACATAATGTTGCTGCTACAGTCTCTTATGACCAAAAACAGCTTCTGGACATCAGAACAGCGATTACTCACCTTAAACTGGACGACGAATAATTTTTCTTTAATGAGTCGGACGAGAGGGATTTACTCCAGACACCCGAACAGGCCCTCATCCCTGTCATTCGCAGGAGAAAGTGACAGAGGTATCGCGGAAGGAGATCAGGGTGCCTTGTGAGCACCCGGTGAGATGAGTGGCTAATCCGCCTTTGCAATCAGTACTATTGGCCAACATACAATCACTGGATAATAAAGTGGACAAAGCACATATATCCGACCAACGGGACATTAAAAACTGTAATATCTTATGTTTCACCGAGTCGTGGCTGAACGACGACATGAATAACATACCGCTGGTGGGTTATACCCTGTATTGGCAGGATAGAACAGCAGCCTCTGGTAAGACAAGGTGTGGCAGTCTATGTATATTTGTTAAACAACAGCAAGTGCACGATATCTAAGGAAGTCTCGAGGTTTGGCTCACCTGAAATAGAGTATCTCATGATAAGCTGTAGACCACACTATCTACCTAGAGAGTTTTCATCTATATTCTTCGTAGCTATCTATCACCACAAACCGATGCTGGTACTAAGACCGCACTCAATGAGCTGTATACGGCCATAAGCAAACAGGAAAACGCTCAATCAGAGGCGGCGCTCCTAGTGGCCGGGGACTTTAATGCAGGGAAACTTGAATCCGTTTAACCCAATTTCTACCAGCATGTTAAATGTGCAGCAAGAGGGGAAAAAAATCTAGACCACCTTTACTCCACACACAGAGACGCACACAAAGCTCTCCCTCACCCACAATTTGGTAAATTTGACCATAATTCTATCCTCCTGATTCCTGCTGACAAGCAAAAATTAAAGCAGGAAGCACCACTGACTCGGTCAATAAAAAAGTGGTCAGACGAAACAGATGCTAAGCTACAGGACTGTTTTTCTAGCACAGACTGGAATATGTTCCGGGATTCTTCCGATGGCATTGAGGAGTACACCACATCAGTCACTGGCTTCATCAATAAGTGCATCGATGACGTCGTCCCCACAGTGACTGTACGTACATACCCCAACCAGAAGCCATGGATTACAGGTAACATCCGCACTGAGCTAAGGGTAGAGTTGCCACTTTCAAGGAGCAGGACTCTGACCCGGAAGCTTATAAGAAATCCCGCTATGCCTCCCGAAGAACCATCAAACAGGCAAAGCGTCAATACAGGACTAAGATCGAATCGTACTACACCGGCTCCAATGCTTGTCTAATGTGGCAGGGCTTGCAAACAATTACAGACTACAAAGGGAAGCAAAGCCGAGAGCTTCCCAGTGACATGAGCTAAATGACTTCTATACTCGCTTCGAGGCAAGTGCCACTGAAACATGAATGAGAGCATCACCTGTTCTAGACGACTGTGTGATCACACTCTCCGCAGCCGATGTGAGTAAGACCTTTAAGCAGGTTAACATTCACAAGGCCGCAGGGCCAGATGGATTACCAGGATGTGTACTCCGAGCATACGCTGACCAACTGGCAAGTGTCTTCACTGACATTTTCAACCTCTCCCTGTCTGAGTCTGTAAACCAACATGTTTCAAGCAGACCACCATAGTCCCTGTGCCCAAGAACACTAAGGTAACCTGACTAAATGACTACCGACCCGTAGCACTTACGTCTGTAGCCATGAAGTGCTTTGTAAGGCTGGTCATGGCTCACATCAACACCATTATCCCAGACACCCTAGACCCACTCCAATGTGCATACCGCCCCAATAAATCCACAGATGACGCAATCTCTATTGCACTCCACACTGCCCTTTCACACCTGGACAAAAGGAACACGTATGTGAGAATGCTATTCATTGACTACAGCTCAGGGTTCAACACCATTGGCCCTGGGACTAAACACCTCCCTCTGCAACTGGATCCTGGACTTCCTGATGGGCAGCCCCCAGGTGGTAAGGGTAAGTAACAACACATATGCCACGCTGATCCTCAACATGGGGGCCCCTCAGAGGTGCATGCCAGGTGCCGTCCTGTACTCCCTGTTCACTCATGACTGCAGGGTCAGGCATGACTCCAACACCATCATTAAGTTTGCAGATGACAACAGTGGTAGGCTTGATCACCGACAACGACGAGACAGCCTATAGGGAGGAGGTCAGAGACCTGGCCGTGTGGTGCCAGGACAACAACCTCTCCCTCAATATGATCAATACAAACGAGATGATTGTGGACTACAGTAAAAGGAGAACCAAGCACGACCCCATTCTCATCGATGGGGCTGTAGTGGAGCAGGTTGAGAGCTTCAAGTTCCTTGGTGCCCACATCACCAACAAACTAACATGGTCCAAGCACACCAAAACAGTAGTGAAGACGACACGACAAAACCTATTCCCCCTCAGGAGACTGAAAAGATATGGCATGGGTCCTCAGATCCTCAAAAGGTTCTACAGCTGCACCATCGAGAGCATCCTGACGGGTTGTATCACTGCCTGGTATGGCCACTGCTCGGCCTCCGACCACAAGGGATTACAGAGGGTAGTGCGTACACCCCAGTACATCACTGGGGCCAAGCTTCCTGCCATCCAGGACCTCTATACCAGGCGGTGTCAGAGGAAGGCCCTAAAAATTGTCAAAGACTTCAGCCACCCTAGTCATAGCATGTTCTCTCTGCCACCGCACGGCAAGCTGTACCGGATCGCCAAGTCTAGGTCCAAGAGGCTTCTAAAACAGCTTCTACCCCCAAGCCATAAGACTCCTGAACATCTAATTAAATGGCTACCCAGACTATTTGCATTGCCCCCCCCCCTCTCTTTATGCTGCTGCTACTCTCTGTTATTATCTATGCATAGCCCACTTAATAACTCTACCTACATGTACATATTACCTAAATTACCTTGACTAACTGGTGCCGCCGCATATTGGCTCTGTAATGGTACCCTCTGTGTAAAGCACAAGTGTATGAAATAGAAACACCAACCTATACCATTAATACCTTTGGTGAAAAACATAATACCAGTCTTAATACATAATACCAGTTTTCTGGATGGAGTTCCCCTGCTTGACCCCTAACCCATGCTTCCTCCCAATGAGCCCTTACCTTGTTCCTGCGGAAGTGGTAGACCAGCACCATGGCCACTAAGTCCAGCAGCATGCAAAGGCCCTGGAAGGAGGCTACAGAAAGCCGGAGGGCCCCGTCTTCCTGAGCCAGGCAGGGTGTGTCGCCCCGGCAGTAGGGGCAGCCCTCACGGCACGGCAGGCACTTACTGGACACCTCTGAGGGGTCCTCGCTGTGAGCGTGACCATTGCTCTCTTTCCCTGGAAAGGGCAGATAGACAGAACATCGAGGAGATACAGTAGAGGATGATGTGTTGTGGAAGCATTGTTGAGGCAATAACATTGTGTATTTGAGTTACGTAAAAAAAAGTGTTCTCAATGTCGTTCTTTCTGTGTATAATTTGTACTGACCGCAGCAAGAGTAGCTGTTTGGGATCGAAATAAACAATGAGTACACTGCCAATGAGTACAAAAGTACTACAGATGGAAAACAGCTGGCAATAACAAGCCTACAACCTGATCTACAGTGAAACATTCAAGTCAAAACATTTAGAACAACAGTGTGTGTGTGTGTGTGTGTGTGTGTGTGTGTGTGTGTGTGTGTGTGTGTGTGTGTGTGTAGTGCTGAAGAGATAGCCTTAGCAAAAGGAAGTCAACTTCAGTGGAAAACTAATCAAAGAGTGGGTTTTGTAATCATGCTCTCTCTTCAAGACCATTTATAACCTTCTGTTGGGTTTCAATGGGTAAGAGCATCACTGAGTCATAACTGCTGTGGCCCTCTATAGGTTCTCTGGTTATGGTTATATCACTAAAGAGAACAGGGGCAGTGGGTTGTGTATCTTCTCGCAATTTGTTGTTCTGATTCATGTGTGAAGAAAGACCAGGGTTGTGTTGAGTGGGGAACACTGATGAAAAACCTGTTGGGTAACACTTTACTTAAAGTCTGCAGGTACAATTAGTTCTAACTTGTTACAAGCATGTATGTAAATTGTTATAATAAAGCTTAAAATACTGTATGCATGACAAGTCTTACAATGCATTATAACGGCATAATAATGCATTATAGCCTACATGCAAGGCATTAAGTTAAGTGTTACAAAAAACTGTGTTCTTATTGGAAGTTCATGTAATACCGCAACGTTTCATCCTACTGACCACAACCCAGGCCACCAAACCATAACAAGCTAAAAACGGTCTGTTCCCTGTCTTAGACACCACCCAATCATGTGGAGTGGACAACCCACAAAACACCCAGTCACAGTAAAACAGTGCTTCGATTTAGTGAAGTAAAGTGCTGCAGCGTATTTGCAAACAAACAAACAAATACACACACACACACACACACACACACACACACACACACACACACACACACACACACACACACACACACACACAATACATCCCCCAAGGCATACTGTCTGTTAAGAACACAGTTGCCAAGCGCAGGCTGAGATGACAATGTAGTCCCCAACTAAAGATATGCACACTTTGGATCGCCAATAAAAAACTAAACGAGACAAAGAACTGATAGAGAATTCAGCTCAAATAATCCCTCACTAAAAAGAGCCTAATTGCTAACAGAGACAACAATAGAGCCTCATCAGTCATACTGTTATCATCTTTAAAGCTCGCTATAAAACAGGTTTGGAAAAACCTGCAATCTGATTGGGTGAAATGGGGTTCAAAGCCATTGACAATGCCCTGTTTTCCAAACTGTTTGAAGTAGACTAATGACTCACTGAGTGAGTGCCAGTTTTCAAAATATCAATACGCCAAACTCCGAGCCCTGTCCAAAACAAAAAACATGGGGGACAATTTCTCTTGCCTCATTTCCATAACCAGTAGTAATCACAAACTTCAATGAAGGTTATATTAAAATTAAGACTAATCTAACATTTCCGCACCCAACAACATTGTCGCCGAGGTGGACTTGCTAGCTAGCTACAGGATTTGAGTAATCTCAACTGTTTTCTAATAAAACAGCTCAGTTAGCCTATGTGAAGTGCTAGTTCGAGATGACAATAGCTAGCTTTCTAGCTAGACGCAGCTACACTCGTGAGCTGATGGCTGATGACTAGTTCATTTTTAGAAAAAATTGTTCATCATAGATACTTTATCCACTAACCACCAAAATTATGAGGAAAACTGACTGAAATGTAGCTGAAAAACAAGCGGTAAAACAAGACACGTAGGAGTACTTGAACGTAGGAGCAGTTGATAGCACATGTCATGACTGCATCACATTTTGTAAATGAGGACCTAGTATGCATTTCCTTCATCATAAGATCCTGCATAAACAAATGAATGCTAGCTAGCCTAGTTTCCTCATTGGTCCTGCATTTAGAATGTATCTAATTTTGGTTTGTTAGGATGTTGTTGGTTTAGTTTTTTGTAACTTCATAGCAATAGGCTGCTGCCTGGCCGTTGATCCAGCATGCTTGCTAGCTAAGTGAGCCAACTAATCATGATTGTATGATCAGCCCAAAGAAGCACTACACAAATTGCAGACAATTTGCCCTGCTACTGTGGCTAGCTAGTCATGTAGCCAGTTGAAGTCGGATACCTTAGCAAAATACATGTAAACTCAGTTTTTCACAATTCCTGACATTTAAATAGAGTAATAATTCCATCGTAGGTCAGTTAGGATCACCACTTTATTTTAAGAATGTGAAATGTCAGAATAATAGTAGAGTGAATGATTTATTTCAGCTTTTTTTTCTTTCATCACATCCCCAGTGGGTCAGAAGTTTACATACACTCAATTAGTATTTGGTAGCATTGCCTTTAAATTGTTTAACTTGGATCAAACATTTCGGGTAGCCTTCCACAAGCTTCCCACAATAAGTTGGGTGAATTTTGGCCCATTCCTCCTGACAGAGCTGGTGTAACTGAGTCAGGTTTGTAGGTCTCCTTACTCACACATGCTTTTTCAGTTCTGCCCACAAATTTTCCATAGGATTGATGTCAGGGCTTTGTGAAGGCCACTCCAATACTTTGACTTTGTTGTCCTTAAGCCATTTTGCCACAACTTTGGAAGTATGCTTGGGGTCATTGTCCATTTGGAAGACCCATTTGCGACCAATCTTTAACTTCCTGACTGATGTCTTGAGATATTGCTTCAATATATCCACACAATTTTCCTCCTCATGACTCCATCTATTTTGTGAAGAGCACCAGTCCCTCCTGCAGCAAAGCACCACCACAACACGATGCTCGTGCTTCACGGTTGGGATGGTGTTCTTCGGCTTGCAAGCATCCCCCTTTCTCCTCCAAACATAACAATGTTATAACCCAGAGGACATTTCTCCAAAAAGTACGATCTTTGTCCCCATGTGCAGTTGCAAACCGTAGTCTGGCTTTTTTATGGCGGTTCTGGATCAGTGGCTTCTTCCTTGCTGAGCGGCCTTTCAGGTTATGTTGATATAGGACTAATTTTACTGTGGATATACGTAGATACTTTTGTAACGGTTTCCTCCAGCATCTTCACAAGGTCCTTTGCTGTTGTTCTGGGATTTACATTCCCTTTTCGCACCAAAGTACGTTCATCTCTAGGAGACAGAACGCATCTCCTTCCTGAGACGTATGACGGCTGCGTTGTTGGGAAAATGATTTGTGTCATGCACAAAGTAGATGTCCTAACCGACTTGCCAAAACTATAGTTTGTTAACAATGAATTTGTGGAGTTGTTGAAAAACTTCCGACTTCAACTGTATAGCAGTCATTGCATTACTAGCTAGGCAGATAGAGTTTGTTCTCATTCCAGCTGTCGAGTCTCTTTATGACTCTGCTGTAACGTTAGGTTGCTAGCTAACGTTACCTAGCAAGTGAAGTGACATTAGACAGCTTCCATAACAACCAACAGAGAGAAAGAGGCAGCACATTTTCCCTGCTAGTGCTATATAGCTGGCTAGTCAAGTGGGTATGTTGCAGTTATGAGATTACTACTAAGGCTGACTGAGGCCAATAATAGTATTGTTCTGTAATCATCTGCATAATGGGGTGACTTGCTCTATGTGGCGTAGTGACATGGCAACAGTTAGAGCAGTGGTGGGGGATATGTTAGGTTAACCACACTCTCGCAACAACAAAATGCTATCTTTTTTGGAGAAAAATTTTACTTTTCAGAGGAAATTCTCTCAAATAAAATGTTGGGATACGTTTTATGAGTGCATTAACACACTCCAGACAGTGCTTTGCGCGGAAATTCCCTGGCAACGCACAGTCTCTCGTGTGTTAATGCTTGCTTAACACTGCTGACCAGACGGCATCCCCAGCCGCGTCCTCAGAGCATGCGCAGACCAGCTGGCTGGTATGCTTATGGACATATTCAATCAATCCTTATCCCAGTCTGCTGTTCCCACATGCTTCAAGAGGGCCACCATTGTCCCTGTTCCCAAGAAAGCTAAGGTAACTGAGCAAAACGACTACCGCCCCGTAGCACTCACTTCCGTCATCATGAAGTGCTTTGAGAGACTAGTCAAGGACCATATCACCTCCACCCTACCTGACACCCTAGACCCACTCCAATTTTCTTACCGCCCAAATAGGTCCACAGACGACGCAATTGCAACCACACTGCACACTGCCATAACCCATCTGGACAAGAGGAATAACTATGTGAGAATGCTGTTCATCGACTACAGCTCAGCATTTAACACCATAGTACCATCCAAACTCGTCATCAAGCTCGAGACCCTGGGTCTTGACCCCACCCTGTGCAACTGTGTCCTGGACTTCTTGACAGGCCGCCCCCAGGTGGTGAGGGTAGGTAACAACATCTCCACCCCCCTGATCCTCAACACTGGGGCCCCACATGGGTGCGTTCTGAGCCCTCTCCTGTACTCCCTGTTCACCCACGACTGCGTGGCCATGCACGCCTCCAACTCAATCATCAAGTTTGCGGACGACACTACAGTGGTAGGCTTGATTACCAACAATGACGAGACGGCCTACAGGGAGGAGGTGAGGGCCCTTGGAGTGTGGTGTCAGGAAAATAACCTCACACTCAACGTCAACAAAACAAAGGCGAAGATTGTGGACTTCAGGAAACAGCAGAGGAAGCACCCCCCTATCAACATCGACAGAACAGTAGTGGAGAGGGTAGTAAGTTTTAAGTTCCTCGGCGTACACATCACGGACAAACTGAATTGGTCCACCCACACAGACAGCGCCTCTTCAACCTCAAGAGGCTGAAGAAATTCGGCTTGTCACCAAAGGCACTCACAAACTTCTACAGATGCACAATCAAGAGCATCCTGTCGGGCTGTATCACCGCCTGGTACGGCAACTGCTCCGCCCACAATCATAAGGCTCTCCAGAGGGTAGTGAGGTCTGCACAACGCATCACCGGGGGCAAACTACCTGTCCTCCAGGACACCAACACCACCCGATGTCACAGGAAGCCCATAAAGATCATCAAGGACAAGAACCACCCGAGCCACTGCCTGTTCACCCCGCTATCATCCAGAAGGCGAGGTCAATACAGGTGCATCAAAGCAGGGACCGAGAGACTGAAAAACAGCTTCTATCTCAAGGCCATATGACTGTTAAACAGCCACCACTAACATTGAGTGGCTGCTGCCAACACACTGACTCAACTCCAGCCACTTTAATAATGGAAATTGATGGAAATTGATGGAAAAATATATCACTAGCCACTTTAAACAATGCTACTTAATATAATGTTTACATACCCAACATTACTCATCTCAAATGTATATGTATATACTGTACTCTATATCATCTACTGCATCTTTATGTAATACATGTATCACTAGCCACTTTAAACTATGCCACTTTGTTTACATACCCTACATTACTCATCTCATATGTACAGTGGGGCAAAAAATGATTTAGTCAGCCACCAATTGTGCAAGTTCTCCCACTTAAAAAGATGAGAGAGGCCTTTTTTTTTCATCATAGGTACACTTCAACTATGACAGACAAAATGAGAGAAAAAAACCCAGAAAATAACATTGTAGGATTTTTCATGAATTTATTTGCAAATTATGGTGGAAAATAAGTATTTGGTCAGCTACAAACAAGCAAGATTTCTGGCTCTCACAGACCTGTAACTTCTTTAAGAGGCTCCTCTGTCCTCCACCTGTATTAATGGCACCTGTTTGAACTTGTTATCAGTATAAAAGACACCTGTCCACAACCTCAAACAGTCACACTCCAAACTCCACTATGGCCAAGACCAAAGAGCTGTCAAAGGACACCAGAAACAAAATTGTAGACCTGCACCAGGCTGGGAAGACTGAATCTGCAATAGGTAAGCAGCTTGGTTTGAAGAAATCAACTGTGAGAGCAAATATTAGGAAATGGAAGACAAACAAGACCACTGATAATCTCCCTCGATCTGGGGCTCCACGCAAGATCTCACCCCGTGGGGTCAAAATGATCACAAGAACGGTGAGCAAAAATCCCAGAACCACACGGGGGGACCTAGTGAATGACATGCAGAGAGCTGGGACCAAAGTAACAAAGCCTACCATCAGTAACACACTACGCCGCCAGGGACTCAAATCCTGCAGTGCCAGACGTGTCCCCCTGCTTAAGCCAGTACATGTCCAGGCCCGTCTGAAGTTTGATAGAGAGCATTTGGATGATCCAGAAGAAGATTGGGAGAATGTCATATGGTCAGATGAAACCAAAATCTAACTTTTTGGTAAAAACTCAACTCATGAATGCTGAGTTGCATCCAAAGAACACCATACCTACTGTGAAGCATGGGGGTGGAGACATGATGCTTTGGGGCTGTTTTTCTGCAAAGGGACCAGGACGAATGATCCGTGTAAAGAAAATAATGAATGGGGCCATGTATCGTGAGATTTTGAGTGAAAACCCCCTTCCATCAGCAAGGGCATTGAAGATGAAACATAGCTGGGTCTTTCAGCATGACAACGATCCCAAACACACCGCCCAAAAAAACGAAGGAGTGGCTTCGTAAGAAGCATTTCAAGGTCCTGGAGTGGCCTAGCCAGTCTCCAAATCTCAATTCCATACAAAATCTTTGGAGGGAGTTGAAAGTCCGTGTTTCCCAGCAACAGCCCCAAAACATCACTGCTCTAGAGGAGATCTGCACGGAGGAATGGGCCAAAATACCAGCAACAGTGTGTGAAAACCTTGTGAAGACTTACAGAAAACGTTTGACCTCTGTCATTGCCAACAAAGGGTATAATACAAAGTATTGAGATAAACTTTTGTTATTGACCAAATACTTATTTTCCACCATAATTTGCTAATAAATTCATAAAAAATCCTACAATGTGATTTTCTGGATTTTTTTTCGCATTTTGTCTGTCATAGTTGAAGTGTACCTATGATGCAAATTACAGGCCTCTCTCATCTTTTTAAGTGGGAGACCTTGCACAATTGGTGGCTGACTAAATACTTTTTTGCCCCACTGTATATACTGTACTCGATACCATCTACTGCATCTTGCCTATGCAGTTCTGTACCATCACTCATTCACATATCTTTATGTACATATTCTTTATCCCTTTACACTTGTGTGTATAAGGTAGTAGTTTTGGAATTGTTAGGTTAGATTACTCGTTGGTTATTACTGCATTGTCGGAACTAGACGCACAAGCTTTTCGCTACACTCTCATTAACATCTGCTAACCATGTGTATGTGACAAATATAACTTGATTTGATTTTGTGTGTCGATACATGATCGTGGACTACAGGAAAAGGCAGGCCAAACAGGCATTAACATCGATGGGGCTGTAGTGGAGTGGGTCGAGAGTATCAAGTTCCTTGGTGTTCACATCACCAACAAACTATCAAGCTCCAAACACACCAAGGCAGTCGTGAAGAGGGCATGGCAACACCTTTTCCCCCTCAGGAGACTGAAAAGATTTGGCATGGGTCCCCAGATCCTCAAAAGATTATCCAGCTGCACCATCCAGAGCATCCTGACCTGTTGTATCACCGCCTGGTATGGCACCTGCTCGGCATAGTAAGGCGCTACAATGGGTAGTGAGTACGGCCCAGTACATCCCTGGGGCCAAGCTTCCTACCATCCAGGACCTATATAATAAGCGGTGTCAGAGGAAAGCCCAAAAAATGTTCAGACACTCCAGTCACACAAGTTATACATAGACTGTTTTCTCTGCTACCGCACGGCAAGCGGTGCCGGAGCGCCAAGTCTAGGACCCAAAGGCTCCTTAGCAGCTTATACCCCCAAGCCATAAGAGCGCTGAACAATTAATCAAATGGACACCGGACTATTTACATTGACCACCCCATTTGTTTTGTACACTGCTGCTACTCGCTGTTCATTATTTATGCATAGCCACTTCACCCCTACCTACATGTACATATTACCTCAATTCACCTGTTTCCCCGCACATTGACTCAGTACCGTTACCCCCTGTACATAGCTTTATTATTGTTATTTTAATGTGTTATTTAAAAAAAATGTAAACTTTAGTTTATTTGGTAAATATTTTCTTAACTCTTCTATAGAACTCCTTTGTTGGTTAAGGGCTTGTAGGTAAGCATTTCACGTAAGGTCTATGTGCATGTGACAAATACAGTTTGATTTGAATTGATTTGATAGATGTTCTGGAAACTTCTGTCTGAAAACTCCCCCTGTTGAAATAAAAGGGGGTAGTTTTCTTGGGATTTTTTTTTTGTTGTTGACAGTTTGCTATTTTCCCATTTGTAGAGGTTAAAGGTTAAAAAAGCTATTAAGTGCCCCTTTAAGCTTCACAACTTTCAGGTGAGGTGAAATTTACCAAAAGATTGATATAGCCAAATTGGTGGTAGGCTACTTTGAATAGGTACACAACCCAAAGCATTGTTCAGGCTCACTTACAACAACAGTGTCATCAGCACATACAGTTGTAGTCGGAAGTTTACATTACATTTAAACTCAGTTTTTCACAATTCCTGAAATTTAATCCTAATAAAATTCCCTGTCTTTGGTTAGTTAGGATCACCACTTTATTTTAAGAATGTGAAATGTCAGAATAATAGTAGAGAGAATTATTTATTTCAGCTTTTATTTCTTTCATCACATTCCCAGTGGGTCAGAATTGAATACACTCTACATACAATACACTCAAATAGTATTTGGTTAGCATTGCCTTGTTTAACTTGGGTCAAACGTTTCAGGTAGCCTTCCACAGGAGGAAGGTAAAACACTTTTGGTTCCAGGTAGAAACCTAGAGGGACAGCCAAAGAACCTTTTTGGAATCTTAGATTTCTGTCTGAGAGTTGCTGATCATATTTATACATAGACACCCTCTTATATGAACTCTCTTATATGAGTAAAATTAAGAAAAATCATTGACTAATCAAAGAAATATTAAAGGAAATCGTTTCACTTTTTGTCAGCATCTAAATTCATGGGGTTTGCCATGCCTTGGAAGATGAGACCTTCTCCCCGCCAGTTTTTACTTAATGCTTTATTTCTTTTTTGTCTTGATAGTTTCTGGGAAACAACAATACATGAAATCGGGTTGTGAAGAATAACAGTGGCAGGTCAATTCAGTGGAAGTGGAAATGAGTATCTCTCCTACAATCCAAACTAAGCCGGAGAGATGCATTTGAAAAAAAAATTTAATGACGTGTTTGTGGGCTTTTGAAGATGACTTTTACCCCTCAATGCTACTTTCAAGTCTCCCATTGCATTCCAATAAGGCTGTCAGATCCCCAGGGGTGCTGTCTAAGAAATTTTATGAAAAGGTCTGTATACATACTAATACTTTCCTCCATATGCCCTGGTGCTAACCTAAGTCTGTGCTTGCAAAGTCATCCAAGGTATTTGTACAGAGGAATCAAAAATCAAATAATTCTACCATCGTTCCATCCATCACCATTCCATCCATTCTTTCATCCCCCCAACCAACCTAGCAGACTAGTATCCTACAAACTGCAAATGAACAATGACAGAGTTAGTGGCGTGAGGTGGTGTCATTTCCGGTCACAACTTGCAGACTTGCTTACGTGCTGCTGTGTGTTTTGTTGCTAACCTTACTTTGCTACCTGACAACATTACAGTTTTTACTTTTTAATTACCGTTAATATTTTTTGTTTTTCCCTCACTCAACTTTTTTTTCATTCAACTTTTTCACTTCGCTTTATCTGGACATGGTTCGTCAAGACCTCCAACAGCCGAAGCTAAGTAGTACCATTAACATGATGCCTTCTAATTGCAGTCACTGTACTCATAATATACAGGAGAACGATCGCCTTACGGCGAGGATAGCTGTGCTGCAAGCCCAGCTTCAGATGCAATCATTAGGCAAGGGTAATTTCAGTGTAGGAAAGGATGAAACAGCGTCTGTGCCACCAGTAAGTTCAGATAGTAGTATAAATCCCCTCGTACGGTCCCTGCAGCCGGATAACTTTCTCATGGCTTCTGGAGGGAAATGCTGTAGGAATGCTCAACCGGTGTCACTCATTCAGCCGACAGAAACCTTCAACCGGTTCTCCCCATTAAGCAGTGAGTCGGAGTCTGAGGCCGAGCCTTCTCTGGTCTCTACTCCTCCCATTACGGGGTCTGAGACGCCGAAGGCTCCCACCATTAGCTCTGACAAATTGAAAACCCTAGTCATTGGCGACTCCATTACCCGTAGTATTAGCCTTAAAACGAATCATCCAGCAATCATACACTGTTTACCAGGGACAGGGTTACCGACGTTAAGGCTAATCTGAAGATGGTGCTGGCTAAAGCTAAAACTGGCGAGTGTAGAGAGTATTGGGATATTGTTATGTAAATCAGCTGGAAAGATGTGTTGGCATCGAGTAATTGTCTCTGGCCCCCTCCCCGTTAGGGAGAGTGATGAGCTCTACAGCAGAGTCTCACAACTTAATCGCTGGTTGAAAACTGTTTTTTGCCCGTCCCAAAAGTTAGAATTTGTAGATAATTGTCCCTCTTTCTGGGACTCACCCACAAACAGGACCAAGCCTGGCCTGTTGAGGAGTGATGGACTCCATCCTAGCTGGAGGGGTGCTGTTAGGGTGAGTGAATGAGGACCCAAAAGCGAACTAACTTAAACAGAGCTTCTTTAATAACCAAACATAGGTAGGCTCAGATAGACCGGCAGATTCCGACAGGACAGGACAAGGTTACAGCAAACATGACGATAGTCTGGCTCAGGCATGAAACACAACAAACAAGAATCCGACAAGGACAGGAACAGAAACAGAGAGAGATATAGGGACCTAATCAGAGGGAAAAAGGGAACAGGTGGGAAACGGGGTGAATGGGTAGTTAGAGGAGACAAGGAACAGCTGGGGGAAAGCGGGGGAGAAAAGGTAACCTAACAACGACCAGCAGAGGGAGACAGGGTGAAGGGAAAGGACAGAGACAAGACACAACATGACAGTACATGACAGTACCCCCCCACTCACCGAGCGCCTCCTGGCGCACTCGAGGAGGAAACCTGGCGGCAACGGAGGAAATCCTCGATCAGCGCACGGTCCAGCACGTCCCTGGCCATTCTAACACCTGGATATGTTTATTTTTGAACCATTCCATTGTAGATTTTGCTTTATGTTTTGGATCATTGTCTTGTTGGAAGACAAATCTCCGTCCCAGTCTCAGGTCTTTTGCAGACTCCATCAGGTTTTCTTCCAGAATGGTCCTGTATTTGGCTCCATCCATCTTCCCATCAATTTTAACCATCTTCCCTGTCCCTGCTGAAGAAAAGCAGGCCCAAACCATGATGCTGCCACCACCATGTTTGACAGTGGGGATGGTGTGTTCAGCTGTGTTGCTTTTACGCCAAACATAACGTTTTGCATTGTTGCCAAAAAGTTCAATTTTGGTTTCATCTGACCAGAGCACCTTCTTCCACATGTTTGGTGTGTCTCCCAGGTGGCTTGTGGCAAACTTTAAACAACACTTTTTAGGGATATCTTTAAGAAATGGCTTTCTTCTTGCCACTCTTCCATAAAGGCCAGATTTGTGCAATATACGACTGATTGTTGTCCTATGGACAGAGTCTCCCACCTCGGCTGTAGATCTCTGCAGTTCATCCAGAGTGATCATGGGCCTCTTGGCTGCATCTCTGATCAGTCTTCTCCTTGTATGAGCTGAAAGTTTAGAGGGACGGCCAGGTCTTGGTAGATTTGCAGTGGTCTGATACTCCTTCCATTTCAATATTATCGCTTGCACAGTGCTCCTTGGGATGTTTAAAGCTTGGGAAATATTTTTGTATCCAAATCCGGCTTTAAACTTCTTCACAACAGTATCTCGGACCTGCCTGGTGTGTTCCTTGTTCTTCATGATGCTCTCTGCGCTTTTAACGGACCTCTGAGACTATCACAGTGCAGGTGCATTTATACGGAGACTTGATTACACACAGGTGGATTGTATTTATCATCATTAGTCATTTAGGTCAACATTGGATCATTCAGAGATCCTCACTGAACTTCTGGAGAGAGTTTGCTGCACTGAAAGTAAAGGGGTTGAATAATTTTGCACGCCCAATTTTTCAGTTTTTGATTTGTTAAAAAAGTTTGAAATATCCAATAAATGTCGTTCCACTTCATGATTGTGTCCCACTTGTTGTTGATTCTTCACAAAAAAATACAGTTTTATATCTTTATGTTTGAAGCCTGAAATGTGGCAAAAGGTCGCAAAGTTCAAGGGGGCCGAATACTTTCGCAAGGCACTGTAGATACTTTTGTAACGGTTTCCTCCAGCATCTTCACAAGGTCCTTTGCTGTTGTTCTGGGATTTACATTCCCTTTTCGCACCAAAGTACGTTCATCTCTAGGAGACAGAACGCATCTCCTTCCTGAGACGTATGACGGCTGCGTTGTTGGGAAAATGACTTGTGTCATGCACAAAGTAGATGTCCTAACCGACTTGCCAAAACTATAGTTTGTTAACAATGAATTTGTGGAGTTGTTGAAAAACTTCCGACTTCAACTGTATAGCAGTCATTGCATTACTAGCTAGGCAGATAGAGTTTGTTCTCATTCCAGCTGTCAAGTCTCTTTATGACTCTGCTGTAACGTTAGGTTGCTAGCTAACGTTACCTAGCAAGTGAAGTGACATTAGACAGCTTCCATAACAACCAACAGAGAGAAAGAGGCAGCACATTTTCCCTGCTAGTGCTATATAGCTGGCTAGTCAAGTGGGTATGTTGCAGTTATGAGATTACTACTAAGGCTGACTGAGGCCAATAATAGTATTGTTCTGTAATCATCTGCATAATGGGGTGACTTGCTCTATGTGGCGTAGTGACATGGCAACAGTTAGAGCAGTGGTGGGGGATATGTTAGGTTAACCACACTCTCGCAACAACAAAATGCTATCTTTTTTGGAGAAAAATTTTACTTTTCAGAGGAAATTCTCTCAAATAAAATGTTGGGATACGTTTTATAAGTGCATTAACACACTCCAGACAGTGCTTTGCGCGGAAATTCCCTGGCAACGCACAGTCTCTCGTGTGTTAATGCTTGCTTAACACTGCTGACCAGACGGCATCCCCAGCCGCGTCCTCAGAGCATGCGCAGACCAGCTGGCTGGTATGCTTATGGACATATTCAATCAATCCTTATCCCAGTCTGCTGTTCCCACATGCTTCAAGAGGGCCACCATTGTCCCTGTTCCCAAGAAAGCTAAGGTAACTGAGCAAAACGACTACCGCCCCGTAGCACTCACTTCCGTCATCATGAAGTGCTTTGAGAGACTAGTCAAGGACCATATCACCTCCACCCTACCTGACACCCTAGACCCACTCCAATTTTCTTACCGCCCAAATAGGTCCACAGACGACGCAATTGCAACCACACTGCACACTGCCATAACCCATCTGGACAAGAGGAATAACTATGTGAGAATGCTGTTCATCGACTACAGCTCAGCATTTAACACCATAGTACCATCCAAACTCGTCATCAAGCTCGAGACCCTGGGTCTTGACCCCACCCTGTGCAACTGTGTCCTGGACTTCTTGACAGGCCGCCCCCAGGTGGTGAGGGTAGGTAACAACATCTCCACCCCCCTGATCCTCAACACTGGGGCCCCACATGGGTGCGTTCTGAGCCCTCTCCTGTACTCCCTGTTCACCCACGACTGCGTGGCCATGCACGCCTCCAACTCAATCATCAAGTTTGCGGACGACACTACAGTGGTAGGCTTGATTACCAACAATGACGAGACGGCCTACAGGGAGGAGGTGAGGGCCCTTGGAGTGTGGTGTCAGGAAAATAACCTCACACTCAACGTCAACAAAACAAAGGCGAAGATTGTGGACTTCAGGAAACAGCAGAGGAAGCACCCCCCTATCAACATCGACAGAACAGTAGTGGAGAGGGTAGTAAGTTTTAAGTTCCTCGGCGTACACATCACGGACAAACTGAATTGGTCCACCCACACAGACAGCGCCTCTTCAACCTCAAGAGGCTGAAGAAATTCGGCTTGTCACCAAAGGCACTCACAAACTTCTACAGATGCACAATCAAGAGCATCCTGTCGGGCTGTATCACCGCCTGGTACGGCAACTGCTCCGCCCACAATCATAAGGCTCTCCAGAGGGTAGTGAGGTCTGCACAACGCATCACCGGGGGCAAACTACCTGTCCTCCAGGACACCAACACCACCCGATGTCACAGGAAGCCCATAAAGATCATCAAGGACAAGAACCACCCGAGCCACTGCCTGTTCACCCCGCTATCATCCAGAAGGCGAGGTCAATACAGGTGCATCAAAGCAGGGACCGAGAGACTGAAAAACAGCTTCTATCTCAAGGCCATATGACTGTTAAACAGCCACCACTAACATTGAGTGGCTGCTGCCAACACACTGACTCAACTCCAGCCACTTTAATAATGGAAATTGATGGAAATTGATGGAAAAATATATCACTAGCCACTTTAAACAATGCTACTTAATATAATGTTTACATACCCAACATTACTCATCTCAAATGTATATGTATATACTGTACTCTATATCATCTACTGCATCTTTATGTAATACATGTATCACTAGCCACTTTAAACTATGCCACTTTGTTTACATACCCTACATTACTCATCTCATATGTACAGTGGGGCAAAAAATGATTTAGTCAGCCACCAATTGTGCAAGTTCTCCCACTTAAAAAGATGAGAGAGGCCTTTTTTTTTCATCATAGGTACACTTCAACTATGACAGACAAAATGAGAGAAAAAAACCCAGAAAATAACATTGTAGGATTTTTCATGAATTTTTTTGCAAATTATGGTGGAAAATAAGTATTTGGTCAGCTACAAACAAGCAAGATTTCTGGCTCTCACAGACCTGTAACTTCTTTAAGAGGCTCCTCTGTCCTCCACCTGTATTAATGGCACCTGTTTGAACTTGTTATCAGTATAAAAGACACCTGTCCACAACCTCAAACAGTCACACTCCAAACTCCACTATGGCCAAGACCAAAGAGCTGTCAAAGGACACCAGAAACAAAATTGTAGACCTGCACCAGGCTGGGAAGACTGAATCTGCAATAGGTAAGCAGCTTGGTTTGAAGAAATCAACTGTGAGAGCAAATATTAGGAAATGGAAGACAAACAAGACCACTGATAATCTCCCTCGATCTGGGGCTCCACGCAAGATCTCACCCCGTGGGGTCAAAATGATCACAAGAACGGTGAGCAAAAATCCCAGAACCACACGGGGGGACCTAGTGAATGACATGCAGAGAGCTGGGACCAAAGTAACAAAGCCTACCATCAGTAACACACTACGCCGCCAGGGACTCAAATCCTGCAGTGCCAGACGTGTCCCCCTGCTTAAGCCAGTACATGTCCAGGCCCGTCTGAAGTTTGATAGAGAGCATTTGGATGATCCAGAAGAAGATTGGGAGAATGTCATATGGTCAGATGAAACCAAAATCTAACTTTTTGGTAAAAACTCAACTCATGAATGCTGAGTTGCATCCAAAGAACACCATACCTACTGTGAAGCATGGGGGTGGAGACATGATGCTTTGGGGCTGTTTTTCTGCAAAGGGACCAGGACGAATGATCCGTGTAAAGAAAATAATGAATGGGGCCATGTATCGTGAGATTTTGAGTGAAAACCCCCTTCCATCAGCAAGGGCATTGAAGATGAAACATAGCTGGGTCTTTCAGCATGACAACGATCCCAAACACACCGCCCAAAAAAACGAAGGAGTGGCTTCGTAAGAAGCATTTCAAGGTCCTGGAGTGGCCTAGCCAGTCTCCAGATCTCAATTCCATACAAAATCTTTGGAGGGAGTTGAAAGTCCGTGTTGCCCAGCAACAGCCCCAAAACATCACTGCTCTAGAGGAGATCTGCACGGAGGAATGGGCCAAAATACCAGCAACAGTGTGTGAAAACCTTGTGAAGACTTACAGAAAACGTTTGACCTCTGTCATTGCCAACAAAGGGTATAATACAAAGTATTGAGATAAACTTTTGTTATTGACCAAATACTTATTTTCCACCATAATTTGCTAATAAATTCATAAAAAATCCTACAATGTGATTTTCTGGATTTTTTTTTCGCATTTTGTCTGTCATAGTTGAAGTGTACCTATGATGCAAATTACAGGCCTCTCTCATCTTTTTAAGTGGGAGACCTTGCACAATTGGTGGCTGACTAAATACTTTTTTGCCCCACTGTATATACTGTACTCGATACCATCTACTGCATCTTGCCTATGCAGTTCTGTACCATCACTCATTCACATATCTTTATGTACATATTCTTTATCCCTTTACACTTGTGTGTATAAGGTAGTAGTTTTGGAATTGTTAGGTTAGATTACTCGTTGGTTATTACTGCATTGTCGGAACTAGACGCACAAGCTTTTCGCTACACTCTCATTAACATCTGCTAACCATGTGTATGTGACAAATATAACTTGATTTGATTTTGTGTGTCGATACATGATCGTGGACTACAGGAAAAGGCAGGCCAAACAGGCATTAACATCGATGGGGCTGTAGTGGAGTGGGTCGAGAGTATCAAGTTCCTTGGTGTTCACATCACCAACAAACTATCAAGCTCCAAACACACCAAGGCAGTCGTGAAGAGGGCATGGCAACACCTTTTCCCCCTCAGGAGACTGAAAAGATTTGGCATGGGTCCCCAGATCCTCAAAAGATTATCCAGCTGCACCATCCAGAGCATCCTGACCTGTTGTATCACCGCCTGGTATGGCACCTGCTCGGCATAGTAAGGCGCTACAATGGGTAGTGAGTACGGCCCAGTACATCCCTGGGGCCAAGCTTCCTACCATCCAGGACCTATATAATAAGCGGTGTCAGAGGAAAGCCCAAAAAATGTTCAGACACTCCAGTCACACAAGTTATACATAGACTGTTTTCTCTGCTACCGCACGGCAAGCGGTGCCGGAGCGCCAAGTCTAGGACCCAAAGGCTCCTTAGCAGCTTATACCCCCAAGCCATAAGAGCGCTGAACAATTAATCAAATGGACACCGGACTATTTACATTGACCACCCCATTTGTTTTGTACACTGCTGCTACTCGCTGTTCATTATTTATGCATAGCCACTTCACCCCTACCTACATGTACATATTACCTCAATTCACCTGTTTCCCCGCACATTGACTCAGTACCGTTACCCCCTGTACATAGCTTTATTATTGTTATTTTAATGTGTTATTTAAAAAAAATGTAAACTTTAGTTTATTTGGTAAATATTTTCTTAACTCTTCTATAGAACTCCTTTGTTGGTTAAGGGCTTGTAGGTAAGCATTTCACGTAAGGTCTATGTGCATGTGACAAATACAGTTTGATTTGAATTGATTTGATAGATGTTCTGGAAACTTCTGTCTGAAAACTCCCCCTGTTGAAATAAAAGGGGGTAGTTTTCTTGGGATTTTTTTTTTGTTGTTGACAGTTTGCTATTTTCCCATTTGTAGAGGTTAAAGGTTAAAAAAGCTATTAAGTGCCCCTTTAAGCTTCACAACTTTCAGGTGAGGTGAAATTTACCAAAAGATTGATATAGCCAAATTGGTGGTAGGCTACTTTGAATAGGTACACAACCCAAAGCATTGTTCAGGCTCACTTACAACAACAGTGTCATCAGCACATACAGTTGTAGTCGGAAGTTTACATTACATTTAAACTCAGTTTTTCACAATTCCTGAAATTTAATCCTAATAAAATTCCCTGTCTTTGGTTAGTTAGGATCACCACTTTATTTTAAGAATGTGAAATGTCAGAATAATAGTAGAGAGAATTATTTATTTCAGCTTTTATTTCTTTCATCACATTCCCAGTGGGTCAGAATTGAATACACTCTACATACAATACACTCAAATAGTATTTGGTTAGCATTGCCTTGTTTAACTTGGGTCAAACGTTTCAGGTAGCCTTCCACAGGAGGAAGGTAAAACACTTTTGGTTCCAGGTAGAAACCTAGAGGGACAGCCAAAGAACCTTTTTGGAATCTTAGATTTCTGTCTGAGAGTTGCTGATCATATTTATACATAGACACCCTCTTATATGAACTCTCTTATATGAGTAAAATTAAGAAAAATCATTGACTAATCAAAGAAATATTAAAGGAAATCGTTTCACTTTTTGTCAGCATCTAAATTCATGGGGTTTGCCATGCCTTGGAAGATGAGACCTTCTCCCCGCCAGTTTTTACTTAATGCTTTATTTCTTTTTTGTCTTGATAGTTTCTGGGAAACAACAATACATGAAATCGGGTTGTGAAGAATAACAGTGGCAGGTCAATTCAGTGGAAGTGGAAATGAGTATCTCTCCTACAATCCAAACTAAGCCGGAGAGATGCATTTGAAAAAAAAATTTAATGACGTGTTTGTGGGCTTTTGAAGATGACTTTTACCCCTCAATGCTACTTTCAAGTCTCCCATTGCATTCCAATAAGGCTGTCAGATCCCCAGGGGTGCTGTCTAAGAAATTTTATGAAAAGGTCTGTATACATACTAATACTTTCCTCCATATGCCCTGGTGCTAACCTAAGTCTGTGCTTGCAAAGTCATCCAAGGTATTTGTACAGAGGAATCAAAAATCAAATAATTCTACCATCGTTCCATCCATCACCATTCCATCCATTCTTTCATCCCCCCAACCAACCTAGCAGACTAGTATCCTACAAACTGCAAATGAACAATGACAGAGTTAGTGGCGTGAGGTGGTGTCATTTCCGGTCACAACTTGCAGACTTGCTTACGTGCTGCTGTGTGTTTTGTTGCTAACCTTACTTTGCTACCTGACAACATTACAGTTTTTACTTTTTAATTACCGTTAATATTTTTTGTTTTTCCCTCACTCAACTTTTTTTTCATTCAACTTTTTCACTTCGCTTTATCTGGACATGGTTCGTCAAGACCTCCAACAGCCGAAGCTAAGTAGTACCATTAACATGATGCCTTCTAATTGCAGTCACTGTACTCATAATATACAGGAGAACGATCGCCTTACGGCGAGGATAGCTGTGCTGCAAGCCCAGCTTCAGATGCAATCATTAGGCAAGGGTAATTTCAGTGTAGGAAAGGATGAAACAGCGTCTGTGCCACCAGTAAGTTCAGATAGTAGTATAAATCCCCTCGTACGGTCCCTGCAGCCGGATAACTTTCTCATGGCTTCTGGAGGGAAATGCTGTAGGAATGCTCAACCGGTGTCACTCATTCAGCCGACAGAAACCTTCAACCGGTTCTCCCCATTAAGCAGTGAGTCGGAGTCTGAGGCCGAGCCTTCTCTGGTCTCTACTCCTCCCATTACGGGGTCTGAGACGCCGAAGGCTCCCACCATTAGCTCTGACAAATTGAAAACCCTAGTCATTGGCGACTCCATTACCCGTAGTATTAGCCTTAAAACGAATCATCCAGCAATCATACACTGTTTACCAGGGACAGGGTTACCGACGTTAAGGCTAATCTGAAGATGGTGCTGGCTAAAGCTAAAACTGGCGAGTGTAGAGAGTATTGGGATATTGTTATGTAAATCAGCTGGAAAGATGTGTTGGCATCGAGTAATTGTCTCTGGCCCCCTCCCCGTTAGGGAGAGTGATGAGCTCTACAGCAGAGTCTCACAACTTAATCGCTGGTTGAAAACTGTTTTTTGCCCGTCCCAAAAGTTAGAATTTGTAGATAATTGTCCCTCTTTCTGGGACTCACCCACAAACAGGACCAAGCCTGGCCTGTTGAGGAGTGATGGACTCCATCCTAGCTGGAGGGGTGCTGTTAGGGTGAGTGAATGAGGACCCAAAAGCGAACTAACTTAAACAGAGCTTCTTTAATAACCAAACATAGGTAGGCTCAGATAGACCGGCAGATTCCGACAGGACAGGACAAGGTTACAGCAAACATGACGATAGTCTGGCTCAGGCATGAAACACAACAAACAAGAATCCGACAAGGACAGGAACAGAAACAGAGAGAGATATAGGGACCTAATCAGAGGGAAAAAGGGAACAGGTGGGAAACGGGGTGAATGGGTAGTTAGAGGAGACAAGGAACAGCTGGGGGAAAGCGGGGGAGAAAAGGTAACCTAACAACGACCAGCAGAGGGAGACAGGGTGAAGGGAAAGGACAGAGACAAGACACAACATGACAGTACATGACAGTACCCTCCCACTCACCGAGCGCCTCCTGGCGCACTCGAGGAGGAAACCTGGCGGCAACGGAGGAAATCCTCGATCAGCGCACGGTCCAGCACGTCCCGAGAGGGAACCCAACTCCTCTCCTCAGGACCGTACCCCTCCCAATCTACGAGGTACTGGTGACCACGGCCCCGAGGACGCATGTCCAAAATTCTACGGACCCTGTAGATGGGTGCGCCCTCGACAAGGATGGGGGGGGGGGGGGGAAGACGAGCGGGGGCGCGAAGGACGGGCTTGATGCAGGAGACATGGAAGACCGGGTGGACGCGACGAAGGTATCGCGGAAGAAGAAGTCGAACTGCGACAGGATTAATGACCCGAGAAATACGGAACGGACCAATGAACCGCGGGGTCAACTTGCGAGAAGCCGTCTTAAGGGGAAGGTTCTGAGTGGAGAGCCAAACTCTCTGACCGCGACAATATCTAGGACTCTTAGTTCTACGCTTATTAGCAGCCCTCACAGTCTGCGTCCTATAACGGCAAAGTGCAGACCTGACCCTCTTCCAGGTGCGCTCGCAACGTTGGACAAAAGCCTGAGCGGAGGGGACGCTGGACTCGGCGAACTGAGATGAGAACAGCGGAGGCTGGTACCCGAGGCTACTCTGAAAAGGAGATAGCCCGGTCGCAGACGAAGGAAGCGAGTTGTGGGCGTATTCTGCCCAGGGGAGCTGTTCTGACCAAGACGCAGGGTTACGAAAAGAAAGACTGCGTAAGATGCGACCAATAGTCTGATTGGCCCGTTCTGCTTGACCGTTAGACTGGGGGTGAAAGCCGGAAGAGAGACTGACGGAAGCCCCAATCAAACGGCAAAACTCCCTCCAAAATTGAGACGTGAATTGCGGACCTCTGTCCGAAACGACGTCTGACGGAAGGCCATGAATTCTGAAAACATTCTCGATGATGATTTGTGCCGTCTCTTTAGCAGAAGGAAGCTTAGCAAGGGGAATGAAATGAGCCGCCTTAGAGAACCTATCGACAACCGTAAGAATAACAGTCTTCCCCGCTGACGAAGGCAGTCCGGTGACAAAATCTAAGGCGATGTGAGACCACGGTCGAGAGGGAATAGGAAGCGGCCTGAGACGGCCGGCAGGAGGAGAGTTACCGGACTTAGTCTGCGCGCAGACCGAACAAGCAGCCACGAAACGACGCGTGTCATGCTCCCGGGTGGGCCACCAAAAACGCTGGCGAATGGAAGCAAGCGTACCCCGAACGCCAGGGTGGCCGGCTAACTTGGCAGAGTGAGCCCACTGAAGAACGGCCAGACGAGTAGGAACGGGAACGAAAAGAAGGTTCCTAGGACAAGCGCGCGGCGACGGAGTGTGAGTGAGCGCTTGTTTTACCTGCCTCTCAATTCCCCAGACAGTCAACCCGACAACACGCCCCTCAGGGAGAATCCCCTCGGGGTCAGTGGAGGCTACTGAAGAACTGAAGAGACGAGACAAAGCATCAGGCTTGGTGTTCTTAGAGCCCGGACGATAAGAAATCACGAACTCGAAACGAGCGAAAAACAGCGCCCAACGCGCCTGACGCGCATTAAGTCGTTTGGCAGAACGGATGTACTCAAGGTTCCTATGGTCAGTCCAAACGACAAAAGGAACGGTCGCCCCCTCCAACCACTGTCGCCATTCGCCTAGGGCTAACCGGATGGCGAGCAGTTCGCGGTTACCCACATCATAGTTACGTTCCGACGGCGACAGGCGATGAGAAAAATACGCGCATGGGTGGACCTTGTCGTCAGAGAGGGAGCGCTGAGAAAGGATGGCTCCCACGCCCACCTCTGACGCGTCAACCTCGACAACGAACTGTCTAGAGACGTCAGGTGTAACAAGGATAGGAGCGGATGTAAAACGATTCTTGAGGAGATCAAAAGCTCCCTGGGCGGAAACGGACCACTTAAAGCACGTCTTGACAGAAGTAAGGGCTGTGAGAGGAGCTGCCACCTGACCGAAATTACGGATGAAACGACGATAGAAGTTCGCGAAGCCGAGAAAGCGCTGCAGCTCGACGCGTGACTTAGGGACGGGCCAATCAATGACAGCTTGGACCTTAGCGGGATCCATCTTAATGCCTTCAGCGGAAATAACAGAACCGAGAAATGTGACGTGCACAAGGACAGAGACAAGACACAACATGACAGTACATGACAGGTGCTCTCATCTTACTAACAAACATAGACAGGGCTCTAACTCCCTTAGCTCCACAATGAAATAGGGTGCAGGCCAGGCAGCAGGCTGTTAGCCAGTCTGCCAGCTTAGTGGAGTCTGCCACTAGCACAATCAGTGTAGTAAGCTCAGCTATCCCCATTGAGACGTGTCTGTACCTCGACCTAGGTTGGGCAAAACTAAACATAGTGGTGTTCACCTTAGCAATCTCATTAGAATAAAGACCTCCTCTATTCCTGCCATTATTGAAAGAGATTGTGATACCCCACATCTCAAAATAGGGCTACTTAATGTTAGATCCCTCACTTCCAAGTCAGTTATAGTCAATTAACTAATCACTGATCATAATCTTGATGTGATTGGCCTGACTGAAACATGGCTTAAGCCTGATGAATGTACTATGTTAAATGAGGCCTCACCTCCTGGTTACACTAGTGACCATATCCCCCGTGCATCCCGCCAAGGCAGAGGAGTTGCTAACATTTACAATAGCAAATTTCAATTTACAAAAAAAAACAACTATGTTTTCGTCTTTTGAGCTTCTAGTCATGAAATCTATGCAGCCTACTCAATCACTTTTTATAGCAACTGTTTACAGGCCTCCTGGGCCATATACAGTGGGGCAAAAAAAGTATTTAGTCAGCCACCAATTGTGCAAGTTCTCCCACTTAAAAATATGAGAGAGGCCTGTAATTTTCATCATAGGTACACTTCAACTATGACAGACAAATTGAGAAAAAAAAATCCAGAAAATCACATTGTAGGATTTTTAATGAATTTATTAGCAAATTATGGAGTCTGCCACTGTCTCCGGACCTACTCACTGCCACAGTCATACTCTGGACCTAGTTTTGTCCCATGGAATAAATGTTGTGGATCTTAATACTTTTCTTCATAATACTGGACTATCGTACCACCATTTTATTACATTTGCAATCGCAACAAATAATCTGCTCAGACCCCAACCAAGGAACATCAAAAGTAGTGCTATAAATTCTCAGACAACCCAAAGATTCCTTGATGCCCTTCAAGACTCCCTCTGCCTACCCAAGGATGTCAGTGGACAAAAATCAGTTAACCACCTAACTGAGGAACTCAATGTAACCTTGCGCAATACCCTAGATGCAGTTGCAACCCTAAAAACATTTATCATAAGAAACTAGCTCCCTGGTATACAGAAAATACCCGAGCTCTGAAGCAAGCTTCCAGAAATTTGGAACGGAAATGGCGCCACACCAAACTGGAAGTCTTCCGACTAGCTTGGAAAGACAGTACCGTGCAGTATCGAAGAGCCCTCACTGCTGCTCGATCATCCTATTTTTCCAACCTAATTGAGGAAAATAAGAACAATCCAAAAATGTATTTTTGATACTGTGGTAAAGCAAACTAAAAAGCAGCATGACTGAGGATGACTTTCACTTCAGCAGTAATAAATTCATGAACTTCTTTGAGGAAAAGATCATGATCATTAGAAAGCAAATTATGGACTCCTCTTTAAATCTGCGTATTCCTCCAAAGCTCAGTTGTCCTCAGTCTGCACAACTCTGTCAGGACCTAGGATCAAGGGCGACACTCAAGTGTTTTAGTACTATATCTCTTGACACAATGATGAAAATAATCATGACGTCTAAACCTTCAAGCTGCATACTGGACCCTATTCCAACTAAACTACTGAAAGAGGTGCTTCCTGTGCTTGGCCCTCTGTTGAACATAATAAACAGCTCTCTATCCACCGGATGTGTACCAAACTCACCAAAAATGGCAGTAATAAAGCCTCTCTTTAAAAAGTCAAACCTTGACCCAGAAAATATAAAAAACTATCGGCCTATATCGAATCTCCCATTCCTCTCAAAGATGTTAGAAAAAGCTGTTGCGCAGCAACTCCCTTCCTCCCTGAATACAAACAATGTATACGAAATGCTTCAGTCTGGTTTTAGACCCCATCATAGCACTGAGACAGCACTTGTGAAGGTGGTAAATTACCTTTTAATGGCGTCAGACCGAGGCCATGCATCTGTCCTCGTGCTCCTAGACCTTAGTGCTGCTATTGATACCATTGATCACCACATTCTTTTGGAGAGATTGGAAACCCAAATTGGTCTACACGGACAAGTTTAGGCCTGGTTTAGATCTTATCTGTCGGAAAGATATCAGTTTGTCTATGTGAATGGTTTGTCCTCTGACAAATCAACTGTAAATTTCGGTGTTCCTCAAGGTTCCAAAGCTCTACTTTCCGGCTACTCGGATAAAGCACTAAATAAACTTCAGTTAGTACTAAATACGGCTGCTAGAATCTTGAATAGAACACCAAAATTTGATCATATTACTCCAGTGCTACACTGGCTTCCTGTTAAGGCAAGGGCTGATTTCAAGGTTTTACTGCTAACCTACAAAGCATTACATGTGCTTGCTCCTATCTATCTTTCCGATTTGATCCTGCCGTACATACCCACACGTATGCCACAGTCACAAGATGCAGGCCTCCTAATTGTCCCTAGAATTTCTAAGCAAACAGCTGGAGGCAGGGCTTTCTCCTATAGAGCTCCATTTTTATGGAATGGTCAGCCTACCCATGTGAAAGACGCAGACTCGGTCTCAACCTTTAAGTCTTTATTGAAGATCTCTTCAGTAGATCCTATGATTGAGTGTAGTCTGGCTTAGGAGTGTGAAGGTGAACGGAAAGGCACTGGAGCAACGAACCGCCCTTGCTGTCTCTGCCTAGCCGGTTCCCCTCTCTCCACTGGGATTCTCTGCCTCTAACCCTATTACAAGGGCCGAGTCACTGGCTTACTGGTGCTCTTCCATGCCGTCCCTAGGAGCGGTGCATCACTTGAGTGGGTTGAGTCACTGACTGATCTTCCTGTCTGGGTTGGTGCCCCCCCTTGGGTTGTGCCGTGGCGGAGATCTTTGTGGGCTATACTCGGCCTTGTCTCAGGATGGTAAGTTGGTGGTTGAAGATATCCCTCTAGTGGTGTGGAGGCTGTGCTTTGGCAAAGTGGGTGGGGTTATATCCTGCCTGTTTGGCCATGTCCGGGGCTATCATCGGATGGGGCCACAGTGTCTCCTGACCCCTCCTGCCTCAACCTCCAGTATATATGCTGCAGTAGTTTGTGTCGGGGTGCTAGGGTCAGTCTGTTATATCTGGAGTATTTCTCCAGTGTCCTGTGTGAATTTAAGTATGCTCTCTCTGATTCTCTCTTTCTTTCTTTATCTCTCTCGGTGGACCTGAGCCCTAGGACCATGCCTCAGGACTACCTGGCATGATGACTCCTTGCTGTCCCAGTCCACCTGGCCGTGCTGCTGCTCCAGTTTCAACTGTTCTGCCTGCGGCTATGGAACCCTGACCTGTTCACCGGATGTGCTACCTGTCCCAGACCTGCTGTTTTCAACTCTCTAGAGACAGCAGGAGCGGTAGAGATACTCTCAATGATCGGCTATGAAAAGCCAACTGACATTTACTCCTGAGGTGCTGACCTGTTGCACCCTCGACAACTACTGTGATTGTTATTATTTGACCATGCTGGTCATTTATGAACATTTGAACATCTTGGCCATGTTCTGTTATAATCTCCACCCGGCACAAACAGAAGAGGACAGGCCACCCCTCATAGCCTGGTTCCTCTCTAGGTTTCTTCCTAGGTTTTGGCCTTTCTAGGGAGTTTTTCCTAGCCACCGTGCTTCTACACCTGCATTGCTTGCTGTTTGGGGTTTTAGGCTGGGTTTCTGTACAGCCCTTTGAGATATCAGCTGATGTAAGAAGGGCTATATAAATACATTTGATTTGAATTTGATTTGAACAATATCAACAACAAAACAGGGATTTTATAATCACTTTTAAACCTACATGAAAAAAAGAATCGTGATGCCAAACCAATATTAATGAAAACGAATGCACAGGTGCTCCTTGATTTCCATGTTGTTCCGTCACACACATCTGCTGCAATAGCTAAAATAAGGTGATTGAAATCAGAGAGGAGGGAACAGATGCCACATGTTGCTGGGTAGGGAAACCGCAAACCTACTTGTGAAACCGTTGAGTGCCACTCTGCTTGGGTGGTAGAAGCCTCTCCTGCATTGGCACTTGTACTTGTCCAGCACGAATCCATGGCCGACAATGGGAGTGCACTAGGGAGAGATAAAAGAGAGAAAAAGAGAGCGAGAGAGAAAGCAAGAGAGAAATAATAAAAGAGTGTTTATATGAAAGCCAGGTAAACAGGATGGAAGAAAGAATGAAGAGAATGTGACTCAGCCTTCCTTCTGTTTGTGTTTCTTGAAACTCACAAAAAAACATGTTTTGTGTATTGCTAAAATGATATGAAATACCCTGTGGCGTTGTAACCGCAAATTCCGTCAAAAACTGAAATATTTGGGTTGGTTATATAATGTTGGAAAATGTCTATACGACAGAACAGTCCCTAGCTCTTACTTTTTTTCCCCTATTCTGGTCTGTGCTCTTTGAAAAGGCACTCTCATTTCCTATTCAAATCTCAACTCAATTCAAATTAAACTCACTGACAGGCTTTTGCTAACAGCCTTGGAATTCAGTTATTTAAACAGAACCTAGTTTACCTTCCTCAGCTATACGTTAATGTTTACATTGTGTAATCATATAATCACAGACAAACACTACAGCGGATGTAGACATTAATCATGACAACACAAGACCGGGTATTAGGTCAAACTTAAAGCATCCTGATGAAATGCCTCTACAACACTGTCCCATAACACTGACGTAGAATTCCATACAGTTCAATCAACTTTACATAAAGACAACTGGCAGAATGTTTTTAATCGAAAATTGTTAAAGTCACATTCAGTCAGATTTTTTTATCATCAGAGGGGGCCCACTACCAAAAACAATGTAAACCATATTACAGGATGCCATTTTCCCATGCAAATTTTAGCTCTTGATTTCTGCATTGCACATAACCTCATTATTCAGACACTGGGAGTGATTTGTCTAAATGAACTCGTCTCAACCCTGTTATTAAATTAAGCGTATTTTCTTCTGACGAGCAGAACCCGAGCAAACGGGACCAATAATGATCCTGAGAACAGCGTCAGGGGAAATAACACACCCTTGCCAAGTTGCAGGAATCTAATTAATATCTAAATTAAGAATTAAAACCTGTTTGCAGAATTTAAATTCGCTGCATAATTCCAGCTTGGAGACTGAGTGATGGCTGGCTATGAGCTCTTGGACCATCTGGATCGACTGGGAGGAAACACTTTCCTTAGAAATGCGCAGTTTTGAGCTCTGTCCGAAATAGATTTGCAATGATATGAATGCTCATGAATAGTGGATTATACTGTGTGTGTGTGATGGCATTACGTAGGGTTTGAGACATTGTATTTCAGTGGTGATGTAGAGAAACCGGGGTATGCCTTGAAGGAAGGGCAGTCAGACCTACTTGTTGCTTTGAAGCATAAACTGTAGTTGTTTAGATCAATTGTCTTTGAGCCTAGAGAACTAGCTCCCTTCACCGCTAATCATATTCTACTGGGAGGGGAAGGTTTTGTAATGTCTGATTTGAAGTGTGAAAGCCTGGCAAAAACAAACAGATAAAACCTTGCTGTTAAGCTCTACTGTGTTTAGGGGAAAATATAATTAATGTTTTATCACCAATGTTTTGAGGAAGCAGTGTGAGATATCCCTTGGCAAGTTGATCAACACTTTGTTTCTTACATTCCAGTGGCGTGTCCAGAACATTTTGAATGGGGTGGTCATGTTGGGGCACATAACATTTCAGAGTGCCACCCAGAGTGAGAATTATCCTGTGAAATTCGGGGGGTCTAAAATGTTTTAAGGGGACCTCTTAATTTATGGGCTTTATAGTAAAGACATCATTTAACTGTAAAAATGAATTACCTTTTAATGTGTCATGAACACAACCAGTCATGATGTTTTCATCTGATTGTCAAACAAATCACTTAAAAATAGGGTACCTGCGCGAGTTCGTCTACTCCAAAATTAATCTACATCTGAACAGTGCAATGTGTACCCGTCATTTGAATGGAAACCGACATTATAAACACCATGTGTAATGACATTCAGCCTACAAAGTGGTGTGTATTGATCGATGCCAAGGGAAACCAGGCTTCCCCAAAAATTTGAACAATACAAAAATAACCCAACGTATACAATTATTTCTCATTCGTGTCTATCCGGGGGGAGGGGGGGGGGCAACTGGTGGCCAATCAGATTTCAGGGTGGGGTCATGGCCAATATTCTGTCAAATTTGTTTAAGCTTTTTGAAACTTCTGGCACGCGTTTACTGTGAACACTGGCGCTGTAACATCTTTAAATTAGTTTTAACAGTGGTCAAGTAGTTGGTAAAAAAAAAAGTAGTAGTAAGTGGCTATTTGACCACAATGTAGGACCTACCATCAAAAACAATGGAAAATGCCTCCCATAACATTTTAACATGGAAATAGCTGTTCTATTGTTCAGCCTACAGTAGCAGTCAATGTTGGTGTTCAATGTACTGTAGGCCTACATTGCATGAGAGTTGAAAAATACATGCAGGGTTTGACATTAACCTGTTTATCCGCTTGTCCTTCAGACAAGGAGGTGACTAAAAATGTTTACAAAATAAAATGCATCATTATTCCCACACCATTATTACATGGAATCAGATTAATTATGCCACCCTCTGCCTATTGGCTACTTAGCTTAATCAAGCCTGTCTCAAAATGCAACACTGCCGCTTTAAGAAAAATCAAAAAAAAGCTCTTTAGCTGTGAAATGCATGTTTTATGGTCTTATAAGAAGCAACCAGTCCCCCATTGCTGACTACAAATTATATATAACTAGGCTAATAACTCACTAACTAGCAAAGGATATGAACAAATATACAAATGTGCACACATGTAGCTCTCGCTTTGATCTCAAAACAAGCGCATCTACTCACGACCGCTCATGCTGTAAAAACAGTCCAACAGTACAGATCAATATATGGCAATGGCCTATTTACATATAGGCCTACTTCAGCTCTGATTGGTTATTGCTCACCGGTCTGTGCCGAGTACAGGCCTGAGTCGTGCCTGTTAGCGCAATAGAATCTACTCCGATGCGTTCTGCCTACAATAAAATCTCTTGCATACCAAGTATAGTTTAGCATACCAAGTCTTGCATAGTTTGATTTGTTTCGGTATGTTGCATTGAAAGTGGCTAATATTGTATTGATTCGATCACAATTGCCACAGTAAAGGGATACATTGAGACTGTCAACTAATGGGGAAAACTCCAGAAAGTTGAGTGAAGTTCAATCTCATGCTTCTCTGCAGGGGCTGATATTTATTTTGCAAGGCCTGGGCCACCCCCTGAACACGCCGTTGTTACATTATCTGAAAAATACTGTACATTTACTGGGATAATAGTTTACAACTGTATTCGTTGCATATTGGTGTCAGAAATGGGATCCTGAAAATGAGGAACGGTTGATTTGAAAAGGGCACTGATTTGAATAACTGGGCCTGAATTTATTGATCATCTTTCAGGTGTATTGAAAACTAAGCGAAACGAGTTAATGGGCAAGCTGCTACTACTATTGGAGCAGGCGGCAAAGAACTGGTCTCCCAAGAGGTTCCGAGAGTCAGACTGCACGAACTTCCAACATCTGCAGAGCGCACAAGCATGTTAATATCATCTTCCGCCCAGCAGGGGAGTGTGGGTAAATAAAGCTTTATTATGGATTTATTTTGTGCTTACGTTAGCTCTGAAGGAGAAACTCATTAAGATAACACCCACCAAGGGCCATGGAGCGCATGGAAGTATGCTTATTGTGTGGGATTATCGAAGTCAAAGGAATAATTTATAATCAACTTGCATTTATATCAACTTGAAATAACAGCTTGTGTTGATATGTGCTCGGTGACATGACATCTGTCACTGTGTCTCATGTTCAGGGTGCATCTAGAGCACAAATTCATCTCTTTAGCCACCTGCAGTGTATTTAAACGATACACATGTGACAAGGGTTGATGTGGTTCTTGGTTGTGCCATGTGTGTGATACAGTGGATTGACATGGGAGTTTGAAAGTGTGCCTCAAGGCTCATAAAGAAAAAACCTACTCAAAAACTATATTTTGGTATTTTTTTCATTAATCCACTGTTGAAACCGCCCCAAAATGTTTTGTCTGTCAGCAGTCAAGTTTTTTGCATCATCATGATGATGTGCCAAGTGACACTTTGCTTTCTTGAAAACTTGACTGCTGACAGTGGACTAATTAAAAAAATACCAACATATAGTTTTTGAGTACAGTTTTCCTTTAACAGTGAATAACAGTACCTCTCCATACATCACTAATCAAGTATTTTATCCTGACTTGGCTCCAGGATGGAATTAAATGGTGCCAGGGTCTCTCATTGTTCTTCTGGAGTTGCGAAAATGTGCGAATTAGTCTTTAGATATGTCACAGTTTATTATATCACCTATCATATCACATCATCATCTTGTAAAGGGAGAGTGTAATAATATGTGATTGTGCCCATGCTATTTTGGTAACATGTTATTTCACATATTACCACGTACATGTGACAGGGCTAGCAGACGCTATTGTGAAACAGTCAAGAAAAGCGCAACCCATTAAATCTTAATTCAACCATGAGAATACTTCAAGGGAGAACAGAAAAGTTAACTTTAATCTTGGTGTATGCACCTCGTTGTCAAAATGGTTGGAATCAGACTAGGATCTTACAATGACTTTAAAGAACTTGAGTCTATATTCCTGTGGTGTGCTGTCAACCAAATGCTCTAATCAGACAATATGCAAATTAGAGGGGGATTCCCTTTTGTGTTACGCCATTTGGAATTTCCCTTTGAATAATGTGTAGCCAGGTACTTACTCTGACCTTTACTCCAGAATTGTCTAACCTTGGCTCTAAATAGATGTCGGAATCGGCATTATGCCCCTCCATCTTCTTAGCCACTTTCTTATGTTTAACCCTGGTCTTTAATAGACTGGTGGTGGCTCGTTAATGGGCAAGGTCTTACAAAGTGCAGCAAGAAAGTCTACATTTCAGACATGCACATTAAAGTCCCCCATGTCGGGGACTTTGAGCAGTTCTGGACCGGTTCCGACTAACATTTTGGTGTACATTCCCATGCCTTATAATGCCAAAAAGACCCATCTGTCTACTCTCCGTTTCCACTCTCTAAGGAGCTGACTTGAAGTGTCAGGTTTCAGACCCCATATTTGCATAGGAAGTGACGTGTCACATTTTCTAGCCTATCCTAGCACAAATAGATTGTCTTGCTCTAAGTGAGTGAGCCCAGCTTGCGAGACAGCAACTGAATGATGACAGTGTAGCGAGTCCAGCCATTCATCTCGCTGTGATATTCTCAACCCGATTTAGAGGTCTCAACATGAAAAAATACTACATTTCATAGAATTGAAAGAAGACCACCTGATCTTGGACACAGATGGACGAAATCACTGTGTGCTTAAAGTTGAAGTTATAATGAGTCTGCACACATTTGAATGGTACCTCTGTTGACAGTTTTAAAATAGTGCCAATATTTTACTTCCACTAAGTACGAAGTCATTTATAATTTGATTGTTAATATATTTAGAAAGCATTTCAGTAATTTCAAGACCTATTGCCCCACTATTTCGTATTTTCATAATATTTGTACTATGTACTTGAGCTTGTGTCTTCAAAAATGAGTATCATTGCACTGAAATAGATTGTGCAAACACTCCCTGGGGGAAAGGGAAGGCAGGGTGAGAAGTGAGTCAGAGTTGCAGCATGTAACAATAGACATTAATAGGGTGAATCGCATGTTGCAGTCATTTCAGCTTTAGCTATAGCAGGGTTTCCAAACTCAAGACACCCACATTTGTTTTTTTTCCCTAGCATTACACAGCTGATTCAAATAATCAACTAATCATCAAGCTTTGATCATTTGAATCAGCTGTGTACTGTGTTAGGGCGAAAACCAAAACGTGCACCGCTTGGGGTCTCGAGGACCGAGTTTGAGAAGCGCTGAGGTATAGGTTTAGAACATTTTAGAGTGGAGGATTCAATATTCGTATCTTTCGTCAAGAGATCATGTATCAGTTGGCTGGGACATGCCCTCAGAATGCATCGGAACCATACCTCCACATTATCGTTGTATTGAATCCTAATTGGACAAAAACAATATGTGGTAATGATGTGGTAGTGATGCACATAACCTGAGGTTCAGTACAAGACTAAAATGACAGTTTGAAATGGACAACCTCGTGGTGGCTTTAGTTACCCCAAAGCGAGATGAAAAGGACCAAGTAAGACATGTTTTGGAGGTAAAGCTCCAAGATAATGAAAATAAAATCCCCACCACGCAGAGGGAGTTTCTCTGAAAGGTTTTGTGTTTCTTGAGATCAAATTTAATAGATTGTTTTGTGTGGTTTGTGGGCTTCCTGAGAAAGAATCGCTAGTCTCTCTGTCCAATGTTAGTTTTCTCTGAATGCAACTTTGGGCAAGAAAGCGGTAAACAGGACGCTAGGAGAGAGAGAACACGCTGTTCCTCCAAAATCTGAAAATATCCCTGAGATCATTAAACCGTGAAAGCAATCACTCTTTCCCCAGGGGTTCTGCAGACTGCAGCCTCACACTGAAATATGTCTGAGAAGAAAGGCCTTGGTCTCTAGACTGTCTGGAAACTCTCTATCGATGTATGAGACAGGAAGAATTTAGCCACTATTAGATGATCACCTACTGCAAACCACTACAGTGTGCGGTAAATAGGACTCGATGTTGGTTTTCTGGGAGCAGACTTTTCTCTAGCCTGAGGAGAATCCCATCAAGAATGTGGTGATAAGTAGGTGGTGAACTGAGAACTCCCTGAAGGAAGTACATAGCCATTCTTCCTCATAACCTGTGCTTAATTAAATGGCTAATTAAGGGTCTCATTTGGTGATGTTTTAGCTATACATGCAATGATAAACTCCTCAAACACTGAGAGAACTGTACATCTGGAAAAGAGTCCTTTCCCATCAAATGCAAATCACTTCAAACGGAAGAGGACATAATAGAATGGCAATGGAAGAGGTTATAAAGCGGACACAGAGAGGAAAACAGACGTTGACATTTGTGTTTTATAAGACAGACGAGCCTCTGTTATCCACCATGGGCACTAGTGGGTGGTCACTGAGCCCCACACAGTCAGGTCCAGGAGGCCCAAGACAATTAGGATAAGCTGGTGTTCTGTTGACAGCCTCTTTAATATTGCTGTGGCAGCCGCAGAGCTGCAGACATTAGATTAGGAGTAAATTATGTTTCCGTGAGGCTGAATCCCTCTTATCCTGCCAGCATGTCTGTTGTCAGGGGAGTACAGCTAAAGAATAGGAAAGTGAAGAGAGGCAATATGTATCTAAGGCTCAACAATATGTATCTAAGGCCTTCCCCAAAAATTCAGGCATCAGGTATTTTTTATTCTTACTCACTACCTATTCATCCAAGTAGGTAATTGAGAATATGTTTGCTTTTACAATATGGCATAATAGGATTGTAGAATAACTGAATGCAATTTGCTGGAAGTTAAAATTTCCAATTGCAAAGTGAATTGACAAAATAGGCTATAATGAAATGTGAGTGAAGACTGCTGTTGTAATTTTTTTTTTGCCATTAATTAAACTGTGATAAGCTTGGACCTTTGTAGGTAAAATATCAAGTCTTTTATACACTCTAAAATGTGTTTAGTTGTTCCTGCTGGCAACAGATCGTTCTTCAGCCTGCACAGTGGTAACACTCATGCAGATCAATAGTGGCTTCTCATCTTAGGGTAAGTAACTGGGAGTTGCACGCATTTCTCTGCCAATTTATCATCACCCAAAAGCCCATTGTCAGAGGTGTACACCGGCTAAATGTCAAAGGACCAATTATAACACCATTATCCCAGTCCTGCCAGAAAACAGTTCTTAATCCGCCAGTTTCATTCTGTTTAACACCGTAAAACATTAGTAACACAAAGTAATTTATGCTCCCTTTAGTTTTTACCCGTTTTTAGCATCTAACATGCTGACCACACTGCTCGCGTTACGTGCGTGAGCGTCGCAAAATAAATGTACACATACATGTTATTCCATAATTACATCCAAACTGCTTGGGCGCATCAACTAGCATCTGTGTAGCCAGACGCTAAAATAAAACAAGGTTCTATTTTTGACACTTGATGTGCTGCAAGTCCTGCCTCTCCGATCTCCTTATTGGTTTTTAGGAGCATATACCCACGTGGGTGATTGAAAGATGAGCTGAGGTCCACACTCCAGTCCAGTTGGTTGAAGGAGAGATTACTAGAAACTAACTAGGTTTACTCTTTTATCTGTGGATTAATTGTCAGAGTAGAGGACCTTGTGCATTTCAGGTAAAATAACAACCCAATGTTTATATCCCAGGACAAGCTAGCTAAATGGCCATGAATGTTTCATGCGTTTCGACCTGTCCCTAAATTAATATAAGTGTTTCAGAGTTCGTTTTGATATTTCAACCTGCGTGTCCTGATCGCATCTGGTGTGGATGGACAAAATCAACATGTGAGTGATGGCGCACGCAGATGCATGCGCGTGCCCGGTATAGCCAGCATGTAAGCAAGTAGCCTAGGTCCAATATCCGAAAGTCATTTGAAACTTAAGTCTTGAGCCTATTAATTCCCGCCATCTCTTTGAGCAGCCTTGCCTTATTCGCTAATTGAGACATTCCATCCTGTCAGCAGCCATCTTGTCACATTCCGTAAGGTGTGTTCAAGACGTCTGAGAATGTGTAGTATGAGGATGAGTGGAATTTATAAACAACAAAGCTATGAAGCTTTGATGAGGCAATGTTAATTCACTCAATTCACTCTCCAAGTCTGTTAGGGTAGCTCCATGTGTTTCATAAGGGTTCTTATAGCCACGGCTATAGCTGGGGCTTCCTATCATCGAGCTGTTAAATTCTGTCAGTCAACCGGAAATGCAATTTGGCATTTCATAATGAGCATCTGTGAATGTACCATCTTCATTACGGTTGATGAACAGGCAGCTTGAGACTTCAGTGGCTTCAGCCAGAATAGGCTATGGAGGCCATTTTGTTGGTTTACTTTAACAGGGAAAAATACTAATTCCCTAATTCCCAAATAAAGGTTTGCCATACCAAAGCAGCCAACTTTTTTTTGTTTGAAACTCCCTCTGGAAGATGAGATACGAGGGGACTCTGACAGAACTCTATTTTTGTCTCTTTGCTTTTTCTTCCGCTTGCCAGCTTTTTTTTATCTGTTGGAGATGAAATGGGGATGGATGTGCGTGCCTGCCTGGAACTATGCTACTCTGTCGGAGCCAGCACACACATCCAGAGACTGTTTAGCTTTAGAACTGCATTCACTGGACCATTCTGCTGTGGTGATAAATAAAACACATCCCGTGTGGTTCTCAGACTGAAAGGCCCCAACAGTATAGAGCACAGCCTTTGTGCTTTATGTAATCGAAAATGACCTCAACTTGAATTCTGAGTGATAACATTGTGCATTAAGATGATTTTGACAGAAAGATTTGAAGTAATCCTTACGATAACTTTGATAGAATAATGCAACATTGAGCCTATGGTTTGTGAATATTCACAGCAAGGCCCATTCTTATTTTATTCTCCAGCACATAATAGGATGACTCGTAGAATCTGACATTTCAATTTGAAAGAAGTCAAGATGATGAGTCACCAAAGTGAAAAGTAAAAAAACAAAAAACAGACAGGGTCAGTGATGCACTTCTTTTGATTGTGGTGGAACCGAAGCAGTTCTCATTTCAATGACATGACAAAACATGAGTATTTTAGTGATGGTACATTGCAGGCACGCACGTCACAACGAGAAAGGTTTTGTTTATTTATTTGCCACAATATTTTTTTTGTCAATATCCACTACTCTCCTCTCATCCTGAGCGAGGGATGATAAGGGAAGTGAAGGAGGCAGCTAGGTAGAAACATAAATATTTACGTTGCCCCTTCTCCTATTGTTGCGCTGAGACAAGGTTGAGACTGCAAAGCAAACCATGATTTTTTTTAAAATCATTAGTCCACTGTTGATACAGTCCGAAAACATTTTTCATGTCAGCAGTCAAGTTTTCAAGATATTAGACTTTCAAGACAAAAAGTGTCACCATGATGATGCAAAATGAAGGGAGAGAGAAACAAAGAGAATGAGGTATTAATGGGTAAGGAAATGACTTGAAGATTCCGTCTCTGGGCTTCTCTGAAGTGTTACAGATTTTCTCAATTGCTAAAACACAATTTCTGAAACCTTGCTCCATTTCCTGAAAACATTAAACACAAAACCTCATCTTCAAAGCACTATTTACATAACCTCTGAGTCCTCTCGCAAAATGAAACATTTGCCTCAAAACAGTTTTTGATAAACAAAGTGATCAAAATGATATACACTCTCAAGCAGTCAGTAAACAATACACCGAAAAATAGAAAACACATTGTTCAAAACATACAATTCTCAGGGAGAAGTACATTTTTTATCTAAAAAAATATTCATATTTTTCCGTCATTGTCTTTTGATGAATGAAAACATGTACTATGGTAGCTCAAAATTGATCAGAAATTACTACTCTGCTTTGCTCTTTGCAATTTAGTTTTTTGTTCTTCCTCCCCTTGTACCCCTATTTTTACAGTACTGTACCCTGCATCTCACAAACTTGTCCTTTGTCTCTGTGATACTGTAATTCTTGTTCTTTGTTGATATGAACCTGCAACCAGTCAAAATCTATTGAGCAGTCAGTACTGTTACAGTTTTTCCCAATTGCTAAAACACAATTTTGCAAACTAGGCTGGTTTTATCAAAATACTTAACACAATTCACAAAACCACATATAGCATTATCAAAATCAAACGTTTGCACGAAATGGCACACACTTGATTCCTATTACCAGATTTTTGTCTAACCAACTACACACTGTTGGGCATAATGAAAAGCACTCTTATCTTTAGTATGCTTTGCCATAATACTAAAATAGTTCAAATTGTAGAAAATCTTCAGATGCACAGAAATATTTGCAGATACACACACATGCTTTTGAAACAGTTTTTTTTTTTTTTTTTTTACATTTTTCACCAAACAAGTCAGTGCAACATATTGCCATTGCAGCAGATATATTTACATTGGACTGAACAAAAATATGCTCACAAAAAAAACAGTAAACTGAAAATTGCAGAAAAAATGTATAGAAAAAAAGAGGCCGCACAGCTGGGTCTGGCCACAACGCCTCGTCCACATCACAGGCAATATCTTCCCTTGCCAGACATCGAGGGAAGAAGTGCCTTGAGTGCCTTATCCATCCCTGAATCGCACCCACATCAATCTCATCACATGCCTCTTCCATAGCCTGCACAAGAGGCATGAGCACAAAGGGCTTCCGGTCGTATACCTTCCACCGACATGCCGAAAACAACTCTTCTATGGGGTTCAGAAATGGTGAGTATGGTGGGAGGTATTGCACGAGAAATGGTGGGTGGTCAGCAAACCAGTTTTGGACTGGGGCTGCACGATGAAAGCTCATGTTGTCCCATACTACAACGTACCGGGTTCTTTGATGATCTGCATCATTCATACGCTCTGGTGGTATGAGAATGTTGTGGAGTCTGTCCAGAAATGTGATAATATGGGCTGTGTTGTATGGTCCAAGGTTGGCATGACGGTGGAGGACACCATGCGTATTGGAGATGGCAGTGCACATTGTGATGTTCCCACCACGTTGGCCAGGAACATCTATAATGGCTCTGTGGCCAATGATGTTTCTCCCCCTTCTTCTGCTCTTTGCTAGGTTGAACCCAGCCTCATCTATAAAGATGAACTCATGTGGAATTGCATGAGCATCCATTTCCATTACTACAGTATATGGTGTTATCCAGTACACTGGGAAACAATGTTGCGTGTATTGTACTGCAGTCAATATTGTACTTACATCCACATATGCTCGTCTGAACTCTTTGTTTCTTTGAGAGTTTCTCTCAAATGGCACCTTATAAAGTTGTTTCATTCTGATTTGGTTTCGTGTGAGAATGCGAGCCAATGTGGACAGACTGACTCGTTGAATGTTGTTGAATATGGTGTTGTCTTGGATGATGTGGCTTTGAATTTCTCTTAATCTGATTTCATTATTTTCCAAAACCAAGTTTACAATGTTAGCTTCCTGTACCCCGGTGAACATTTGGCCCCTTCCTCTACCATGGTTGCATCTCTCAGTCCTTTAGAAAAACAAAAAAAACAAAAATATAGGGCTTGGACAATGCAGCCTAAAGACAGTTCCCCCACAGTAGAGTAAATTCTACAGGAAATGTGTGCAGTTAGTGTATGACATCAGCCATTCATGAAGTAAACAGGTGTCACCCAACTGATACACTATGACATGGGGTGTACTACATAGTGTGAAATAAATGTGGTTACATACCTGTAATCCAGTCTAAATGTCCGGATGACAGAGGCGACAGTAAAACGGCTCAAGTTGGGCTGCACTCTCTGTCCAGCCTCTCGCATTGTCAGCCCAATTTCATTTGAAAGATGTTGTCTTCTTTGGCCATGAACTCCTCTACCAGCTCAACCCATACCTCTCACTCTTCCTCCCCCTCTCATTCTCACCCTCCCTCTTCCTCTCCCTCTCTGTGCAACGGCTTCCATTGTTGTTGTAAAACAAAAGGTGCTCACCTGTGGTCTTTTCATAGTGCTTACTTCCTGATTGAAGTGGTAACAATTAACCATTGAGGTGTTTGGCCAGGTGGCACATGTATTGGCCAATTAGCTCATGTAGTGTAATTTTGAATGGCAGTGTTTTGAAATGGCAAACATGTGACTTTATGTCAGATTGTTGTGTCTTATGCAGAGAACCGTGTGCAGTGCATTTAAAAAGTGCCATTTTGAATTGCAAAATGTGTGTAAAGCAGAAAATGTGTTTAGACTTTTGGAGACTTGAGAAGAGGTTTTGCTCTCTGTGTGTCAGTTTAAATAATTGTGCTGTGCATGTCATTTTAGTGTGTTAGCAATTGCAAAAAACTGTAATAAATGGAAAGCACAATGTTCAGGGCCATACAATTTGTCCATTGTACAGTATATAGCCTACAATGCACTGTACTACAGTATACAATAACAACCCAATTTGTCCCAAAAGGGACAAAAATCAAAGGAGTAAACATGTGATCAATGTGCTTCTTCTTGTCTTTGGGCTGGGTCAGGCCAGAGCACTTCGTTGACATCACAAGCAATATTGTCCCTCCTGAGGCAACGGGGGAAGAAGCCTCTTGTGTGCCATGTCCAGCCCTGACATGATTCCTCACCTATATCACAACAGGCTAAATCCATGGCTTGCAGCAGATTTACTCTGGTGTAGGGTTGTCTATCATACACTTTCCATCTCCAAGAGGAGAAAAACTCCTCAATCGGATTCTGGAAAGGCGAGTATGGAGGGAGGTACAAGTTCATAAACTGCCCATTGATGTTAAACCATTCCCTTACCTGAGCAGCTCGTTGGAAACTGACATTGTCCCACACTATCACATAGGTGGGAATGGGATTCTCATATAGCTCTTGACCCTGCTGCTCTTAAACCTGCTGCTCAAATAAAATCTCTCTTAGATTGGCAATAAATCTTAGAAGGTGCTGGGTGTTATATGGCCCGAGTGTAACATGGTGATGTCGAACACCATGGTTGCTGATAGCAGCACAGATTGTAACATTGCCACCTCGTTGACCAGGGACTTCAACAATGGTCCGCTGTCTAATCATGTTTGGGCCTCTCCTTTTGTTAGATTGAAGCCTGCTTCAACGACAAAGATGAACTCATGGGGTCTGTCCAAGGACTCCAAGTCAAATATTGTCTGTGTAGAAATAAAATATACTGTATGTAGGATTTTGTAAGTCGTACAGAGACAGTGCTATACTGTAGAGCACAATTAGGCTTCTGATTCACATACATTGTATGTACTGAAGAGTAATGTCATTCACATAGTACTGTAGACAATCTGGATTACAGTAAATGTTTCTGAATGTACACTTACTTGCACATACTGAGCTCGCAGTTCTTTCACCCTTGGTGAGTTGGCTCAAAAGGTACTCTGTATACTTGTTTCATTCGCATCCTGTTACGATGGAGGACACAGTCAATTGTGGAAATAATGTTTTGTTTCACTCGTTCCTGGATTTCTCTGAGTCGTATTGCATTATCTTGAAGGACCATGCCAACTATAACGGCCTCTTGCTCCCGAGTGAATATAGCTGTCCTTCCACCTGCATGTGGCAGCCTTGCAATTCTACAAAAAGTAGTTGTGCAGATACAAGACATATTCATGCAGTACAATACATACAGTGATTAACTTTAAAAATGTCTATTGAAACAGCTGCATATAGTGTAGTACAGTAAATTTGCAATTACAAAAATAAGGTAGTATACTGTACCTGTTCTCTTCTTTGAATGCCCTAACTATGGTGGACACAAAAAAATCGGCTCAAATTGGGTTGCACTTTAAGTCCTGCTTCCCTCATTGTCAGTCCATGGACAAGAACATGGTCTATAACTGTTGCTCGAATTTCATCAGATATTTCCACTCTTTATCTTCCTCTTCTTCTTCTTCATCCTCCTCTTCCTCTTTCTTGCCCTCCTGCCCCTCTTCCTCCTCGTTGCCCACCTCGCATACGCACTCGTCCTCTCACATTGTTTCTTCTATCCATTCTCAGACTTTGTCCTTCCCACCTTCAACAACCTGTTTGCTCTCTGAACTGGCTTATATGGATTGTGTCGCATCATTTGAAACAGATTAAATCAATTTTGAGTGGTTGTGTTCTAGCAATGGCATGTGTTCTCTATTTGTATTTGATTGTTGCCACTTGTGTTTACCAGTACGGATGACATGTGCATTAGAGTGCAGAATGTGTTTTGAGAATGAGAATGTGTTTAGAGTTTTGCTGAAAAGTCTAAGTGAGATCTGCAAATTGTGTTTTACGATGTGAAATGGTTTAAGGTATTAAAAACAGACTGCATAATTAGCTAAATGAGTCCAGGCAACTGAGAACTTTGTTCAGCCAATGGGTTTTAGTGTTTTAGCAATTGAAAAAAACTGTAAGTGCCTCCATGAAGATGGAGAGAGAAAGAGAGAGAGAGAGAGAGAGAAGAAACTGCAGATGAATAGAGGAGGGAGGAATGGAGGAGAGTCGAAGGCGGACTACCCTCCTTAGCTGTCACAGCAGCTCATGCTCATAAGCAAAACGACCACTTTGAAGCTGTTTATCTCCATCGCCAGGTTTCAGAGGATTTGCAGGGAAAACACACACACACCTAATACAGACTCAAAACATTCTTAACTCCCATTAATTACATATGCTACAGTCCTTTTGTAACATACTTCCCTACAACAGAGGATCCATAATGCATGAGCGCTTGTGTTTGTTTTCTTAACACAGGCACTTCCTATGCATGCTCCCTGTTTCGGGGCAAATTAGAAAAGGGCAACAGCAGCTCCTCTGCATGAAGTAGTAGATGTGTGGATGGAACCACAAGTAAAAGTTCATACACAAAATGTCCAGATGATAGCAAGTCAGGTTGTGGCACACATAGATACTGACCCTATGGGGAACTTTTGGCATACCATGTCATGTAATGACATCGTTTTCAGGTTGTAAACTGGTTGTCTGGTTGAGAAGGCGTCAGACAACCAGAACAACCAACAGCTCTCTGTTACAACCAGATAACCACATAAAATAGTTGCCACAAAGTTGCACGTTGTGTGTAGGGATTATTTTGGTTATTTGTCGGTCCATGACAGCTCCCCTGCGTCAGGATAGAGCAGCAAATCGCTCTTTTAAGGGAGGTATCTTGGGTAGCGCCTGAGGAGGTCTTTGTAGTCTTTGGGGACTTGATGAGCCCTGCATACGATTTCTATTGCTATTCAACAAACATGTTGGTCTGATAATAATATCCCATTGGGCAAAACTGGTTGCAACATTGTCAGGCTCTAAAGGGAAATTTTGTTAACGTTTTTTATGACGTCTTTCCCATGATGTCTTGCCATGACAAATATGTCGTTACCTGGTTTTTACAGAGACCAATTGGCTGTAACCTGGTTCTATTATGTCTTCTCAACCAAAAAGGCAGTTTGCAACCAGATAACCATGTTGCAAATGTAGGATAATAGAGATAATAGTTGGGAATTGGGCCAATGAGTCATGAATAGGTAGAAGCACTGAGATACTGAATGGGGGAAAGTAGAGAAGATAATACAACAAGTAAGAGAAGAGGACAGGGAGCTTCGAAAACAGATACAATTAAACCAGCTCAGGGTTTGGCCTTGACATAGGCTTACTAATATCACCTACGTGATCGTGTTCATCCTTAATTATTTTCCAGCTAGAGCACAAAACCCCAAAATCAACAGCTAACCCTTTCGTAGGGTGCCCCGCCTGAACAATGCTAAGTGAAACACTAATGTGATTTAGAATCACTTACAAGTACCTGATTTATACGGTTCCATATTGATCCCTACTGTAATAACTGTTTCCCTCTTTCAAATGAGCTCATAAGAGATCGCCAGGCATGATTATGACTTGACTCGCTGTGGGATTACAATCACCTTGAGCTCCGTAACCATGGATTCCAGTCTACTGGAGACAAGCGCTATGGTGACTAATCAATTTACTTCAAAGAGAAGGACACAGAGCATTCAGAATAGCTATGGGTATTTTTCAGTGCTCCACAAAGTGAAAGTCTGTGCTTGAGAAATGGTTTGCGGGTGCCAATTTACTCTGATGTATGCACGCATAACTGTAAGTTGCTTTGGATAAAATCGTCTGCTAAATGGCATATATTATTTTATATTACATTACTCTAACATTTCTAGGATGGCCCAGCCTAGGCAATATTGGACCTGACCTCAACTTTCCCCAAAATACTGTGCTGCAGGATGACACCCGCTCAAAAAAAACATTGTTAGGGCCTTTTAAAATCCGTTTTAAAAAATTGGCCTAATTCCATTTTTTTCTCAGCTTTGGCGGTTTTGTTTTTCCAGGTTTCAGATTTTCCTTATTTATTTATTCCCCCCATTTTTTTATTTTACCCCTTTTTCTCCCCAATTTCATGGTATCCAATTGTTTAGTAGCTACTATCTTGTTTAATCGCTACAATTCCCGTGCGGGCTCCGGGAGAGACGAAGGTTGAAAGTCATGTGTCCTCCGATACACAACCCAACCAAGCCGCACTGCTTCTTAACACAGCGCCATCCAACATGCATGTGTTTCATGTGTTTGTAGTGCAGTAAGCACACAGGTGATGGAGTTTGCAAATCAAATGCTGACTTGTGGTGCCACTGGACAGAGAAAACTGAGTAAGTTAACCTTTATTTATTGTACATTTAAATTAGTCTGTAGCATTTAAGTGTTGAGTTAGATTACATAGCTACCGCAATCGTTATTGCAAATAATTTCGGTGACTTCACAGCAATTGTTAGCTAGCTAGCTACGTGTCATAGGTCAAGTCATGAGATTTGTAAACTAAAGAGGAATATAATAGTAAGAATAAAAGGGAGTTTCCCCATCCCCCATTTAGAGTATTTCTGGTGCAGAACAGAAATGCCCTTATCCAGATGGTGTGACAAATGCATATCCTAACAGACCTGCTTACTTTCTTTGTTGTTAATTATAAAGGTTGAAATCAACATTAAAATACCTCCATCAGGCAGAGAGGCATGAACCATTCGTCCACCACCTCAGGAACAAGCTACACTATTCACAGCCCTGTGTAATGTTCAATGTTATTGCATTGCTGGACTTTTTGAAACTTTATATATTTACATTGTTTAAATGTATGGTTTAAACTTGTCTTTAATCTTTATTTGTTTTAGCTGTGATAACTACCTTAGCCTTTATGTAATAAATAAAATAAAATAAATATTTATGATGTAGCCACTTGACTTTATGGCTGTGCTATCTATTGGAAAACATTCACCCTGGCCTCAAGGGAGAAGAAAACTACTGGTCCTACCTTCCAGAAAGACTACACCCTTAAAATCTGTGGTTGATATGTGTCGCACTTGTGGGGATCACTATCCCAATAAGAGAGTTACAAACACAATCTCTTTATTACCAAGACGTCGGACCTATAGGGGAAGGTGTTGTGGGAGATGATTGGTTGGTGGATTAAGCCAATGAGAAAGGCGCCAGGAGATTCTCTCGGCATTCTGTATTGGCTAATGAAGGCAATGTTTGATGTGTTGGTCCACCAGATCTTCCGCGCATTTGTGAGGTCCCTCCCCCATTGAAGTTGACATTATAAATGGTTACGGTTAAGGTTAGGATTAGGTAAGAATTATGGTTAAGGTTAGGGTAGGAGTTAAGGTTAGGATTTAGGCAGTGGTGTAAAGTACTCAATCAAAAATACTTTAAAGTACTACCTAAGTAGTTTTTTTGGATACCTGTACTTTACTTCACTATTAACATTTTGACTACTTTTATTTCACTACATTCCGAAAGAAAATTACGTACTTTTTACTCCATACATTTTCCCAGATACCCAAAAGTACTCATTACATTTTGAAAGCAGGAGAGGAAAATGGTTCAATTTACACACTTATCAAGAGAACATACCTGGTCATCCTGCTGCCTCTGATCTGGTGGACTCACTAAACACAAATGCTTTGTTTGTAAATTATGTCTGAGTGTTGGACTGTCTCCCTGGCAATCAGTAAAAACTCGGGCCATCTGGTTTGCTTAATAAGGAATTTGAAATGATTTAAACTTTTACTTTTGATATTTAAGTATATTTTAGCAATTACATTTACTTTTCATACTTAAGTACAGTGGGGCAAAAAAAGTATTTAGTCAGCCACCAATTGTGCAAGTTCTCCCACTTAAAAAGATGAGAGGCCTGTACTTTTTATCATAGGTACACTTCAACTATGACAGACAAAATGAGAAAAAAAATCCAGAAAATCATAAATTTATTTGCAAATTATGGTGGAAAATAAGAATTTGGTCAATAACAAAAGTTTATTTTCCACCATAATTTGCAAATAAATTCATGATTTTCTGGATTTTTTTTCTCATTTTGTCTGTCATAGTTGAAGTGTACCTATGATAAAAAGTACAGGCCTCTCATCTTTTTAAGTAGGAGAACTTGCACAATTTGTGGCTGACTAAATACTTTTTTGCCCCACTGTATATGCAAAACCAAATAGTTTCCGACTTTTACTCAAGTAGTATTATACCGGGAGACTTTCACTTTTACTTGAGTCATTTTCTATTAAGGTACCTTTACTTTTACTCTAGTATGACAATTGGGTACTTTTTCCACCATTAGAGGGACATCCCAAGTATTATGGGATAGCACTATCGGAATGAGATTAGGTGTAATGAGACTAACATTACTTCACTTTAGAGCATGTGCCATCCTTCAGCACGTCACCCTTCATTAAGCACATGTTTATATCATATTTGACACAATTGATATTGGTGATTTATAAAGCATGAAATACAGTTATTGATGCTTTGTAATACATTTACAGTGCATTCGGAAAGTATTCACACCCCATAACTTTTTCCACATTTTGTTACGTTACAGTTGTATTCTAAAATTGATTCAATTGTTTTCCCCCTCATCTATCTACACACATTACCCCATAATGACAAAGCAAAAACAGGTTTTTAGACATTTTTGCGAAAAATAAATAAAAGACTGAAATATCACATTTACATAAGTATTCAAACCCTTTACTCAGTACTTTATTGAAGCACATCAACCAAAGATTATCCTGTTTCTATAAAGAATTGTACACCTCAGATTGTAAATTCACACCAAGCTGTATTTAGTCCTTTTTAAAAGATATAAGAAGTCCTCTTCTCTCAACTGAGGAATACAAAATCTCTCCATGTGATGGTATTCCTCCTGAGGTCTATTTAAAATGTTGGAACCAATTAGGTATACTGTTACTTAAAATGATTAACACAGACATTCACAAAGGTACATTTGGAAGGAATGTAAATACCGTACTAATTTTGCTTTTATTAAAAAAGGGAAGGCCGCCACTCAGTACACTCACTATCGCCCTCTATCTTGATAAACACAGATATTAATTTAAGAATTTTAAATTCTGTCATCCAGTCTGGAAAATAACTTACGCAAATTGGTACATCTAGACCAAAGCATGTTTGTTTAAAAATGCTTATCCTCAGATAACCTCTGCCGTCTTTTACATATCTTATATGCTTCATCAGAAATGTATGTAGTTCTGTCCTTGAGCTGTTCTTGTCTATTAACGTACTGTATTATGTCATGTTTCACGTTTTGTGTGGATCCCAGGAAGAGTAGCTGCTGCATTTGCTAGACTGAAATATCACATTTACATAAGTATTCAAACCCTTTACTCAGTACTTTATTGAAGCAAATCAACCTATCCTGTTTCTATAAAGAATTGTACACCTCAGATTGTAGACTGGATGACAGAATTTAAAAAATAGTTTAATATCTGTGTTTATCAAGATAGAGGGCGATAGTGAGTGTACTGAGTGGCGGCCTTCCCTTTTTTAATAAAAGCGAAATTAGTACGGTATTTACATTCCTTCCAAATTTCAGAAAGAGCTTTTGATGGACTAGAATGGTTATATCGGTTTTGGAACATATGGGACTTGGCTCCAATTTAATTAATATGATTAAGATACTACATACATATCCCTCAGCCATAGTAATAACTTCTAGATATTCTGTTCTGTTCAGGATAATTGGAAGTAGCAGACAAGGTGATCCCATCTCACCTATGCTATTTTTGTCTATAGAGCCCCTGGCCCAGGCAATTCGACAATATCTCTCAATTCTACGGATCACCTCAGCTCATTATAAGCTGACGATGTCTTTCTTTATCTAGACGATGTATCTCAATCCCTCCCAAACGCTTTGAAGATCATAGACAAATTCAGCTAAATCTCAAGTTATAAAAAAAACCTAACCAAATCTGCCCTACTGTCTCTCAGGACCTGATGGAGGACTTCATCATCTCTACTTATGGTAGGAATGAATTAAGACTATATACATATATGGACAAGCGATGTCAGAGCGGAACGGACTAAGATACAGTAGAATAGTATAGAATAGAGTATATACATAGGAGATGAGTAATGCAAGATACGTAAACATTATTAAGTGACTAAGATACCGTAGAATAGTATAGAATACAGTATATATATATATATATATATGAGATGAGTAATGCCGGATATGTAAACATTATTAATAGTGTTCCATTCCTTAAAGTGGCCAGTGATTTATAGTCTATGCCTATAGGCATCAGCCTCTAACGTGCTAGTGATAGCTGTTTAACAGTCTGATTGCCTAGAGATTAGAGGTCGACCGGATATGATTTTTCAGCGCCGATACCGATTAATCGGACAATTACATTTTTTATTTTTTATTTGTAATAATGACAATTACAACAATACTGAATGAACACTTATTTTAACTTCATATAATACATCAATAAAATCAATTTAGCCTCAAATAAATAATGAAACATGTTCAATTTTGTTTAAATAATGCAAAAACAAAGTGTTGGAGAAGAAAGTAAAAGTGCCATGTAAGAAAGCTAAAGTCTAAGTTCCTTGCTCAGAACATGAGAACATATGAAAGCTAGTGGTTCCTTTTAACATGAGTCTTCAATATTCCCAGGTAATAAGTTTTAGGTTGTAGTTATTATAGGAATTATAGGACTATTTCCCTCTATACCATTTGTATTTCATTAACCTTTGACTATTGAATGTTCTTATAGGCACTTTAGTATTGCCAGTGTAACAGTATAGCTTCCGTCCCTCTCCTCGCTCCTCCCTGGGCTCGTACCAGGAACACAACGACAACAGCCACCCTCGAAGCAGCTTTACCCATGCAGAGCAAGGGGAACAACCACAGGCTCAGAGCGAGTGACGTTTGAAACGCTATTAGCGCACGCTAACTAGCTAGCCATTTCACTTCGGTTACACCAGCCTCATCTCGGGAGTTGATAGGCTTGAAGTCATAAACAGCGCAATGCTTGACGCACAACGAAGAGCTGCTGGCAAAACACACGAAACTGCTGTTTGAATGGATGTTTACGCGCCTGCTTCTGCCTGCCACTGCCTGCCAGATACTTAGATACGTGTATGCTCAGTCAGATTATATGCAACGCAGGACACGCTAGATAATATCTAGTAATATCATCAACCATGTGTAGTTAACTAGTGATTATGGTTGATTGTTTTTATAAGATAAGTTTAATGCTAGCTAGCAACTTACCTTGGCTTACTTTATTCGCGTAACAGGCAGTCAGTCTCCTTGTGGAGTGCACAAGGACTAGTTAAATGTAAGGTTGCAAGATTGGGTCCCCCGAGCTGACACGGTGAAAATCTGTCATTCTGCCCCTGAACGAGGGAGTTAACCCACCGGCCCTAGGCCGTCATTGAAAATAAGAATGTGTTCTTAACTGACTTGCCTAGTTAAATATGGATTAAATAAAGGTGTAAAAAAAAAATCTGCAAAATCGGTGTCCAAAAATACCAATTTCCGATTGTTATGAAAACTTGAAATCGGACCTAATTAATCGCCCATTTCTTTTAATCGGTCGACCTCTACTAGAGATAGAAGCTGTTTTGCAGTCTCGGTCCCAGCTTTGATGCACATGTACTGACCTCGCCTTAAGGATGATAGCTGGGTAAACAGGCAGTGGCTCGGGTGGTTGATGTCCTTGATGATCTTTTTGGCCTTCCAGTAACATTGGGTGCTGTAGGTGTCCTGGAGGGCGGGTAGTTTGCTCCCGGTAATGAGTTGGGCAGACTGCATCCCCTAATTGCCGTACCAGGTGGTGATACAGCCCGACAGGATGCTTTCGATTGTGCATCTGTAAAAGTTTGTGAGTGTGTTAGGTGACAAGACAAATTTCTCCAGCCTACTGAGGTTTAAGAGGATCTGTTGCGACTTCTTCACCACACTGTCTGTGTGGGTGGTCCATTTCAGCTTGTCAGTGATGTGTAAGCCAAGGAACTTGAAGCTTTCCACCTTCTCCACTGCGGTCCCGTCAATGTAGATAGGGGTTGCACCCTCTGCTGTTTCCTGAAGTCCACGATCATCTCCTTTGTTTTGTTGACGTTGAGTGAGAGGTTGCTTTCCAGGTACCACACTCCCACAGCCCTCACGTCCTCCCTGGAGGCTGTCTCGTCATTGTTAGTAATCAAGCCTACTACTGTTGTGTCGTCTGCAAACTTGATGACTGAGTTGGAGCCGTGCTTGGCCACGCAGTCATGTGAGCACACATGGGGGCTGAGCACACATGCATCGCATCCACCTATGTTACACCTCCGCATCTGCAGTGAAAGGTGACAGAGATACAGCGGTGTTGTTCATACCATGAGACATCCCGAAAATCTATCTTCTCACAAAAACGTCTGTAGCGTCCGAACGGTTTAGCCTCTATGGCCCCAACAATACTGCAGATCTGCCAACTTCTGTCTGTAGCATCCAAACAGTTCGGGCTACACACTAATATGACCCCTCTACGGAACGGTTGTTGTCTAGGATGAACACAAGCCTCGTCTGAAGGTATCCCGGTACAAGTTTAAAAAATACATGGAAGTATATATGGAAGTACTATAGTTTAGTGCCTAAAATAAATAGGTGTAAAAATAGGTGTATAACAACAATTCCTGATCTTTCTTATACCTCTTAGATATGAGACAGACACCCCTCCCTCCGTTAGACTCTAGAAGGTTAAAAGTGGAACAATAGAACACATCCTGACAGGTTGGTGGTATACATGGAATCTTGGAATGTTCCTTCAGTGGAACTCCCACAAGAGGGGAGAAGCCTAGGAGGGGGAGCACACAGACAAAGAGCATGGTCAATTATTCAGTGTTCTTGCTGCAATCCATTACACTGCATTTATAATGCATCATATAGCCAGGGCAATGCCACGCAAGCCTGAACAGCAAGCCCGACCCCACTATTGAATTGAGCTGCAACACATCACACACACACGCACACATACACCCTTGTTGAGGACCAAACAATTAATTCCGATTCAAAATCCTATTTTCCCTAAACGCTTAACCTAACCTTAACTCTAACACTAACCTTAACCCCCAGAACACCCTAACCCCTAAAACTAATCCTAACCCTAACTTGTAACCCTAATTCTTATATTTGTCTTATTTCTTTACATCCTGTTTATTGAAAATGTTCCAATATAAACATCCATATACATACAACAAGAACAACTAGTTCCTATATCCCCCTCCCCGAGTCCCTAGTATCCTAACTGCACGTAGGGCTCCCTCCCTCCCATCCCTTCTAGTAAGTCTATGAAGTCTCACCAAACCACCATAAATACATAAAGTTTCTTCAGTGTATTGTATGTTATCCTTTCACACGGGAATTAGTGTTCTAATTAAGAGCAATACATTTATTAGCAGCTATAATTGCTAATTTAGCTTCATATTGATTTCTAGTTGGCAATAGAGACTCATCTCCTAAAAGTACCAGGGAAGGAATTATTGAAATATTCAAAAGAGGTCACATGAGATATGACCTCCCAATATACATCAAGTTTTGGACATGCCAAAAACATATTTACGAGGGTTCCCACCTCTGTCTCACACAGGGCAGTATTTTCAGTATTTTGCGTAAATCTTATGAAGCCTCTCTGGGGTGAAGAATACCCTATGCAGCAAATTAAACAGCATCATTCTATGCCTAGTGCTAAAAGACAACTGTTGGGCATCTAAGAAAAGTGTCTCCCACGTCTCTTCTTCAATAATGAGGCCAAGGTCGTCTTGCCATTTAGAACATACATTCAGGGCTTCATTTTCTATCAAGGTCTGTAAGACCAGAGTATATGCATGCTATAAAGCCTTTCACCCCATTCTATCCTGCCACAGCTTGTCAGCTGCAGTTGAGGCCAAAGGTTGCGATCTTCTTCCCTGTTGAAAAGCTATGTAGTGTCTGAACTGTAAATACTTGAAAAGTGAGATTGGGGAAGTTGGAACCTTGAGGCCAATATTTGAAAAGAGAGCATCACCCCAACCTCACATAATTGACCAAATGACCTTATACATTTCTTGAACCAGAAAAGAGTGATACCATCTCTTAAGGCTTTTGGTAAAATAGGATTTTCAGGAATGGAGTTTGCTTATATACTGATTTATTTCCTCCAGTCAGCTTGCGAACTTCTGTCAATAAGGTCATGTTTTATAAAGGGATTATGTATGTAGCTCCTAAATGCTTTGGGTGGTGATAAGGCACGGTTGCCTGGTGACATGGAATGAAGAGAGTTTTCTTCTATTTGCCTCCAAGCCAGTGGATCAGAACTGGTGTCCTACAATATCCTTCATTTGCGACGCCCAGTAATAAATCCTCAAATCGGGCAAAGAAAGACCACCCTTTTAATATGGGCTGCACAAAGTATTGAGTTTAACTCTGGGGGGCTTCCTTTTTCCATAAGAATTTAAAAATCAGAGTGTTACAGTTTTTCCCAATTGTTTACACACTAAAACTGGTCCATGAGGCACAATGACCCAAACCTGTAACTCATTTAGCAGAACCATACACCAAATCTGCAATAATATTGGCACACGTTTTGCTTTACACTCAGATTGCAATTCTATAAGAAACATTTGGCAAAACACACACAATTCTCTACCTTTGGCACAACCACAAATATATTGTGTGCAAATGAAAAGCAACAATGTTCAACAAGCTAAGCTCAATTACCAATTGATCACTTTCACTCTTCACATGTACAAACACTAATTGCATAAATGTTCACTTTGCAATCAGACCTTTGGTATGGATAAAAATACCACAGGTGAGTACTCCTGTGTTTGGAGAACAATGGAAGCAAACTTGGCTGAGAGGTAGAGGTGGAGGTGGGGGTAGAGGTGGATGAAGACCATGAACAAGGAGAGTAATCTCTGATGAAATTCGGCAGCTGTGGCCAACCATGGTTTGACCTTGAAAGAGGGTGGGCAGAGAGTGCAGGCCAATCTGAGCCGCTTTACCGTATAGCATCCATTCCAAAATGAGAATAGCTATGTACTGCATACATTGGATCTATCTACTACTTTTACTACTTAACAGTAGTACAACATAAAGCACAGTAAAGACTGTAGATTCCAATACAATGCATCGTACATGCATTACTGTACAAAATTGGGAGTTATATTACTTTGTAACATGTTTATCTTGTATACTATATTACCATAGTGTTTACTGTACTGTATGCTATTTTGTTTTTGTACAACTGAAAGATGAATACGTCACAGTGTGATCTTGGTTCTCACTTAGGTAGATTAATTTAATGTGTGTGTGTCTCACTTGTATGCAGATTTTCCTTTTTAGCAGGGAGTATATGATTTTAACTGCTGTGTTTAATTTTGCAAGATGTCTGTGGGCTTTGGGGAAATTGGCTAACTGTTTGTTTAGAGTACCTGAGATGTTGTTTCAGCAAACGTGTGCTAACAATTAAGAAAAACTGTAATTTGTCAGAAAAAGTATTTAAAGTTTGGGTAGAGTTTGGAACAGATATTCACCTTTTGGCAAAATATTAATTTTTATACAATCAACACGTCCAATTAGTAACATTTGTGACATCATGCAACCTATCTAGTTCTTCCCCAGCCTTTTTAAGTAATGGCACATCATTTACTTTACAGGTGTTAGTCATTTCTGTGGGAATTTGCTGCCCTAAATAAGTAACTATCTGAGACCTCCAGGAAATGGGTTATGCTTTTCATCCGATTGATCTTGTAGACTGAAAAGGAACTGAATTAATTCAACGTTTCTACTAGTGCTTGGAATGATTGCTCTGGTTTGGATAAGTAGATGTTGCCCGCGTAGAGAGAAATAGTGTGTTCCCGTTCACCTACCCAAATACCATGGATAGCTACCTAATAGCTTCCGTTAAGGGTTCAATAGCCAGGGCAAAAAGGAGTGGTGAAAGAGGGGATTTCTGCCTGATCCCACGAGAAAGCTTAAACTGAGAGGAAATATTGTTGTTAGTCAGAATCTGGGCAACAGGCCGGTTATATTGTAGTCTGATACATATTTCGAACCTACAGTGGGGCAAAAAAGTATTTAGTCAGCCACCAATTGTGCAAGTTCTCCCACTTAAAAAGATGAGAGGCCTGTAATTTTCATCATAGGTACACTTCAACTATGACAGACAAAATAAGAAAAAAAATCCAGAAAATCACATTGTAGGACTTTTTATGAATTTATTTGCAAATTATGGTGGAAAATAAGTATTTGGTCACCTACAAACAAGCAAGATTTCTGGCTCTCACAGACCTGTAAATTCTTCTTTAAGAGGCTCCTTAACCCCATAGAAAATCTTTGGAGGGAGTTGAAAGTCCGTGTTGCCCAACAACAGCCCCAAAACATCACTGCTCTAAAGGAGATCTGCATGGAGGAATGGGCCAAAATACCAGCAACAGTGTGTGAAAACCTTGTGAAGACTTACAGAAAACGTTTGACCTCTGTCATTGCCAACAAAGGGTATATAACAAAGTATTGAGATAAACTTTTGTTATTGATCAAATACTTATCTTCCACCATAATTTGCAAATAAATTCATTCAAAAATCCAACAATGTGATTTTCTGGATTTTTTTTCTCATTGTCTGTTATAGTATAATAATAATGAAAATTACAGGCCTCTCTCATCTTTTTAAGTGGGAGAACTTGCACAATTGGTGGCTGACTAAATACTTTTTTGCCCCACTGTATATTCATACACTTTAAAAACGCCCAGAAGAAATCTCCAGATCAAATGATTTTTCCGTATCCCAGGCAGCCATCAGGCTCCTGTATACCCTCCACACAATACATAATATTGAATAATAATATTATATATATATATATATATATATAAAAATGTGGGGCCTAACATTGAGCCTTGGGGTACTCCCTTGGTGACAGGCAGTGGCTGAGACAGCAGATGTTCTGACTTTATACACTGCACTCTGTTCTGAGAGGTAGTTAGCAAACCAGGCCAAAGACCCATCAGAGAAACCAATACTCCTTAGCCGGCCCACAAGAATGGAATGGTCTACCGTATCAAAAGCTTTGCCTAAGTCAACAACAATTGCAGCCAGATCACAGTCAACCAGGGGCTGAACCTAGAATTCTCATTTTCTTTATGGGCACGTATTTGTAAACGATACCACTGAAAATATAAAAAAAGAAGGTCAAAGCATCTTCGACAGAGGGGATCAAGCTGATTCTATACCAATTTACAGAGGCCAGATCAAGAAGGAAGGGTTGCTCATGAAAGTTTTTAGCAAGCGTCTATGACTAGTCTGGATAAGTCGTTTCACTGACCAGCCATTTTGAACACAGGCTGTAAAATAGTGATCACTAAGGTCACTACAGAAAACACCAGACTAATACCTATCAGGATTATTTGTAAGAATAACATTGAGGGGAGTAATCTTTTCTGGGTGTTTAGAGTCATACATTGTGGGATTGGTAATCATCTGAGAAAGATTTAGGGAGTCCCATTGTTTTAGGACCTGGTCAGGTGGTTTAAGCATGTCCCAGTTTATGTCTCCTAGCTGGACAAATTCAGACTTAGTGTAAGGGGCCAGGAGAGAGCTTAGGGCATTTAGGGTAAAGGCCGGAGCTAATGGTGGCCGATAACGGCCAGCAACAGTCCACAGAGAGTTATTTGAAAGTTTAATGCGTTAAACCAACCAATCAAATTGTTAGGGGACAGACTTGGTGGACACAAACAAGCACTGAAGGTGTTCCTTGGTAAAGATTGCCAATCCACCACCTTTGGAAGATCTATCTAGCCGAAAAAGGTTATAATCAGAAAGGTTAACATCAGTGTTCAAAACACTCTTTCTTATCCACATCCCAGTATTGACCAACACATCTGGATTGGAGCAGTAAATCCACACTTTCAATGGATCAATTTGAGGTAATACGCTACTAGTGTTATCGTGCAGAAAACCCAGGCTTTTACAAGAGCACAAATCAGTGAAGCAGATATCAGAGCACAAATCAGAATTGGGGCTAGCAACAGTAGATGGGCCAGGGTGTACATGCACATTTCCAGAGGCAGAGGACAAGGAAGCTCTGCAATGTTTATTTATAACATTTGAATGTGCATTAGATGGCAACAACATATTGTACAACAATTTCATCAGGTAACATGAATACAAAGCTGGTGAGAAGTGGTTAGAATAGAATGGAAGGCCAAGAGTCTGTAACCAAAAGAGAGTCAGAGTCCCGTGTGTGGGAAAAAACAGACTGTCCCACGGTTGGGTAAACAAGCAAGTTCATAGTCAACAAAGCATGCAGGAGTCATGAGGCAAATAGCATAAAGCACAAGCAAAAAATATGGCAACTTGGGGCTAGCCATTGTAAATTCAGAATCACTCGCCTCAACAGTGCATGTGTGCTGGAGGTGAGGGAAAGCTCGGGAGAGAGGGGGAGTGTGTCGTATACCTGACAGGGGAGACAGGCCAGGGCAGACAGTGAACAGATTGCCAGGTTAAATCCAAGCAGCAGTGCAGCAGGCAACGGGAGTAGGTGTCACACCCACTTGGGAGAAGCTTTATCAGGAGGCAGATTCTTGTAGAAAACTCCAGCAAGCTAGCTAATGTAGCTAGCAAGTCTATCTGTCTTTTCCATGTGGAAAAGGAGGTCGTTAGCTAGCTATATCAGTATCAGCGAATGGTCCTTTACGACATCCAAACAAAGTTGTCCAGTGGCTGTTGTATTTTGGGGATTCTGAGGAAGATATATTCTCTGCACAGATGAAGGGAGCTTCAAAGGCCTCTGCATTTGGGTGGGGAGGGGCTGTGAAACTCCTTCCATTGTTAGGCTCAAGAGTTTTTACACCTCTCACTTCACACTTCAGTGCTAATTTCAGTCAGATTCTTTCCTAGCAGCTTGGTAGCCTTATATATATTAATTAAGCTTATATATGTTTTATGTAATTGTTAATTGGAATGAAGGTTTTGATGTTGAGGTTAGTATCCTGTATAAGTCCATGGGAAAAAATTATAGTTGATCTACATTTATCCAACTCTAATTCTATATTTTTGCAGAAGAACTCAGGAGCCCATGCTCTCTGTGTCTATTCACTCTCTCTAACTCTGACATAAAAGCTCTTGAATGCCAAGTTAATATAAATCAGTACTCTGGACTACAACATTACTAGGCAATGTAATTGAACCTATGGCTCTCTTAGCTTCTTCCCTTGTTATTTGCCAGGCTAGTAACTTTCCTGCTTCATCTCC